>NC_142812.1:6146547-6224935 GCF_049724085.1 Artemia sp. Qi Xiang Cuo | reverse complement strand
CCGCATCATTCTTTACTTAGACAGCGCGAGCGCGTCGACACAAGATTGATTGCAAGTCCCTTTTTTCTTATTTTTATGCGTTTCTGGTCTTTTCTGGTTTTAATCTGCATAGGACATGTCACGTTTGTTGAAATTAGACCAAATGATGTATGAAGTATTGTTTTGAATCTGTTCACTGTGAGCGATAGATAGAGAGGTAATTATTGTTCTAATAGAGTGACCTAGTACAATTTTCACGAATAGATAATCGTTAAGTGCGTATATTTCTGGGTTTTGAAGTTTTAGAAATCAGTATAGTTTGAAATTTTGAACAATATATGCAAATAATGGATAGTTCTTCAAATATAAGCTCTCCAACATTTGATGTAAGTTCAAATAATATGACCTTTTGGTGTGTTTTCCAATAAAAAATAAGTAAAATACAGTGAACTATGTCCCATTGATTATAAAGGCCTGGCTAAAAAGGAATTGTCGGTGAAAAATTCACAAATATAGCACTTAATACTTCCTTTCAGTGTTTTTCCTAACGGTAATGCTCAAATTACTATAAAATTACGTTCACATTGTTCTCAATAATATCAGGCAAGGTACGGGGACATGGGGTGGCAAAAAAAATGGAATTTAAAGTGAAAAACACACAAATATAGCTCTTAATATGGCTTTTCAGTGTTTTTTTCCAAGGAAAATACGCAAAATACGATGAAAATAAATTCCCTTGTTTCTAACTCATATAATTCCATTTTGTTTGTCAAGAATTGGCAAAAAAAGGTGTTTTAAGTTAAAAAATCACAAATATAGCTCTTAATATGTATTTTCTATGTTTTTCCAACGGAAAAAGGCAAAATACGATGAAATTACGTTCCCATGGTTCTAATTGATATGCTTTAATTAGGAATTTCAATTCTTGTCAAAAAATGAATTTTAAGTTAATAACTAACAAATATAGGTATTAATAGGTCTTATCAGTGGTTTTTTTTCCAATAGAAATAATAACAATAAAATTAAATTACGTTCACATGTTTATAATTAATATACGTTAATAGGGGGGTAAAAATTTTGCTAAAAAATGAATTTTAAGTGAAGAACTCACACAAAGAGCTCTTAATATGGCTTTTCAGTGTTTTTTCCAACGGAAATATGCAAAATACGATAAAATTACGTTTCCTTGTTTCTAAATTCATATCCTTAGATTGGGAATGTCAAGGCTTGTCTAAAAAATGAATTGTCAGTGAATAACTCACAAATATAGGTATTAATATGGCATTTAAGTTTTTTTTTTCCAACGGAAATACACAAATTACAATTAAATTACGTTTCCAGGGGTCTAATAAATATCCTTTATTAGGGGGGGTAAAAACATGGCTAAAAAAGGTATTTTCAGTGAAGATATCACATATATCGTTCTTTATATGTCTTTTCAGTGTTTTTTCAAAGTGAAGTATGCAAAATACTATAGAATTATGTTCCATGGGTTATAATTCATATCGTGTAATTATGGCTTTCATTGCTTGGCAAAAAAAAAGGAATTTTCAGCGAAAAACTCACATATGTAGATCTTAATATGGCTTTTCAGTATTTTTTTTGACAAAAATACGAAAAATACAACGAAATTACGTTCCCTTGATTCTAATTCATATCCTTTAATTAGGGAGTTCAAGGTATTGCTAAAAAAGGAATTTTCAGTTAAAAACTCACAAATATAGCTATTAATATGGCTTTTCAATGTTTTTTTCAAAGGGAAGTATGCAAAAAACGATGAAAATACGTTCCCTGGGTTCTAATTCATATCCTTTCATTAGGAAGGTCAAGGCTTGGCAAAAAAAGGAATTTTTAGTGAAAAAGTCAAAAATAGAGCACTTTATATGGCTTTTCAGTGTTTTTTTCAAACTGAATTACGAAAACTACGCTTAAAATACGTCCCCAAGTTTATAATTCATATACTTCAATTAGGGGGGTTAAGGCTTGTCGAAAAAAAAGGTTATTTACTGTTTAAATCTAAATTTGTTATCTCTAAATATGGCTCTTATTTTTTTATTTTAACCGTCATTGAGAAAAATACGAAGTAATTTCGACCCAAATTAACATCAAACTATCTTTAAGGAAAGTTATTCAAGTATTAATGAAAAAAAGGGAAAATTAAGTGAAAAAGTAAAAATTAAAGATATTAGAATGTTTTTGTAGTGTTTTTTCCAACGAAAACACGCAAAACGCGATGAAAATTACGTTCCCATGGTTCTAATTCATATCCTTTAATTATGGAGGTCAAGACTTGGCAAAAAAAAAAATTTTCAGTGAAAAACTCACAAATATAGATCTTAATATGGCTTTTCAGTGTTTTTTCCAACGTAAATACGCAAAAAAAGATGAAAAAACGTTCACATGGTTCTAATTAATATCCTTTAATTAAGAATCTCAAGGCTTGACAAAAAAAGGTAATTTTAAGTGAAGAAATCACAAATATAGAACTTAATATGTCTTTTCAGTGTTTTTTCCAACGAAAATACGCAAAATACGACGAAAATACGTTCCCATGGTTCTAATTCATATCCTTTAATTAGGGATGTCAAGGCTTGGCAAAAAAAAGAAATTTTCAGTGAAAAACTCACAAATATAGCTCTTAATATGGCTTTTCAGTGTTTTTTCCGACGAAAATACGCAAATATGATAAAAATACGGTTCCATGGTTCTAATTCATACCCTTCCATTTAGGGAAGTGAAGGCTTGGCTAAAAAAGGGAATTTTCAGTGAAAAACTCACAAATATAGGTCTTAATATGGGTTTTCAGTGTTTTTTCCAACGAAAAATAAGCAAAATACAATGAAAATACGTTTCAATGGTTTTAATTTAAATCCTTCAATTAGGAATGTCAATGAATGAATAAACAGAGGAGTTATCAGTGAAAAACTCATAAGCATAGCTCTTAATTTGTCTTTTCAGTGTTTTTTCCAACGAAAATAAGATGAAAATACGTTCATATGGTTCTAAGTCGTATACTTGAATTAGGAATGTCAGGGTCTGGCTAAAAAAAAGGAATTGTCAGTGAAAAAATCAAAAATATAGCTCTTAATATGGATTTTCAGTGTTTTTTCCAACGGAAATCCTCACAATATGATGAGAATACGTTCCCATGGTTCTAATTCATATCCTTTAATAGGGGGGTCAAGACTTGGCAAGAAAAAGGGAATTGCAACCAATCACATGTCGAGGCTAACATTCTCAAGGTTTTAGCTTTTGACGGATAACATTAAACCTAAGGAAATTTATGTATTTGGAATCAGCGTATAAAGCCAATCATTTTCGTGTATCTATAATTAAAAAAATTCTGTTTTTAGAGTTATGGTTACTTTCGGACCAATTGCACTTTACTTTCACCTTGTTTCCCAAAAACTGTTTAAAATTAGGGTTTTTTTTAGGTGTTTTCGTTTTTGCTTTATTGTTTGACTTGATAGGAATTCTGCAATAGGATGGTCGTTGAAATTTCTTAATGACTAAAGATTTTTTAACAAGAAATTACTGAAAAGTGTTTTGGGGGGAGATGGGTTGATTGGCAGAAGGATCTATTAGGATAGTTATAGTGGAGGCCGAGTTGCTAGCGAAAAACCCGTGTGGATGAGTTGAAATAAAAAATATTAACAAGAAATGGCTGAAAAGTGTTTTGGGGAGATTGGTTGATTGGCAGAAGGATTTATTGCTTAAACATAACTGTGCATAAACATCGTAATTTTTTGTCTAATTGTGTGTGTAAGTTTTTGTGTGCATGTAAGTTTTTGTGTGCATGTAAGTTTTCATGTGCATGTGTAAGTTTTCTTGTGTGTAAGTGTGTGTGTGTGTGTGTGTTAGTTTTTGTGTGTGTGTAAGTTTTGGTGTGAGTGTGTAAGTTTTCGTGTGTGTGTGTAAGTTTTCGTGTGTGTGTAAGTTTTCGTGTGTGAGTGTAAGTTTTTGTGCATGTGTGTAAGTTTTTGTGTGAATGTAAGTTTTTTTGTGAATTTTAGTTTTCGTTTGAATCTGTTAGTTTTTGTGTGTGTGTGTGTGTGTGTAAGTGTTTGTGTGTGTGTGTAATTTTTTGCGTGTGTGTGTCTGTGTAAGTTTTCGTGTGTGTGAGTAAGTTTTAGTGTGTTTGTGTAATTTTTGTATGTGTGTGTGTTAGTTTCTGCGCGTGTGTGTAAGTTTGTGTGTGTGTTAGTTTTTGTGTGCATGTTATTTTTTGTGTGCTTTTTAGTTTGTGCGTGTGTTTTTTAGTTTTTTTGTGTGTGTGTGTCAGTTTTTGTGTGTGTAAGATTTTGTGTGTGTTAGTTTGTTAGTATGTGTGTATGTTTTCATGTGTGTGTGTATTAATGTTTGAGTGCATGTAATTTTTCGTGTGAATGTGTTAGTTTTTGTGTGTGTGTGTGTGTGTGTGTGTTATTTTTTGTGTGTGTGCTAGTGTTCTTGTGAATGTTTCAGTTTTCGTGTGTGTGTGTGTATGTTTTTGTGTCTGCGTGTAATAGTGTGTGCGTGTTTGTATGTTTTTGTGTGTTTTTAATTTTTTGTGTGATTGTAAGTTTTTGTGTGTATGTCAGATATTGAGTGTGTTCGTTAGTTTTTTTGGTTTTGTGTTATTTGTTGTGTGTCTAAGATTTCGTGTGTTTGTTTAAGTTTTTTGTGTGTGTGTGTAAGTTTGTGTGTGTGTTTGCGTGTGTGTTAGTTTTTGTTTGTGTAAGTTTTGTGTGTTTGTGTGTGTGTCTGTGTGTGTGTGTGTGTGTGTAAGTTTTTGTGTGTGTTTGTTTTTGCGTGTTGGTGTATGTTTTTGTGTGTGTGTGTGTTAGTTGTGTGTGTGTGTGTGTGTGTGTGTGTGTTAGTTTTTTTGCATGTGTGTATGAGTTTTTTTGTTTGTTGATTTGTTAGTTTTTGTGTGTGTGTGTGTGTTTATGTTTTTGTGTGCATGTTAGTTTTGGAGTGTGGGTGTATGTTTTCGTGTGTGTGTGTGTGTGTGAGTTTTTTGTTTTTGTTTGTGTTTGTGTATGTTTTTGTTTGAGAGTAATTGTTTTTGTTAATTTAAGTTTTATTTTGATTTATTATTTGTGTGTTTGTGTGTGTTTGTGTGTGTAAGTGTTTTTGTGTGTGTTAGTTTTGGCGTGTGTGTGTAATCTTTTGTGTCGGTGTGTAAGTTTTTGTGTGTGTGTGTGTGTGTAAGTTTTTGTGTGTGTGTGTAATTTTTTGTGTGTGTGTAAGTTTTTGTGTGCATGTATGGGGGCCGGGGGCCTTTGGGGCCCAGGGAGAGTGTTTGGTGAGCTGGGGCCCTTGAGGATTGGGTGGTCTTTTGGGAGCCCAGTAGACCTCTGGGGACGGGGGGAGGACCTTTGGGGGCCCGGGGCGAGCCTGGGGAGGGGGGGGGCCCTTTAGGAGCTGGGGGGCACCCAGGCGGACCGGGGAGGGTCTGTGGGGGCGGGGGTAGGGGCTTTTGGGGTCTGGGGGGGCCCTTGAGCACCGATTGGTCCTTTGGGAGCCCGGTGGACCTTTGGGAGCCTGGGGAGGGCCTTAGGGAGCCCAGGGAGTCTTTGGGGTCTGGGGGCTCTTTGGGAGCTTGGGGGGTGGGGCCCTTGAGGACTGGGGGCTTCCTTCGGGGTTGAGGTAGGGGGATTGGAACCCTTTGGGTTGGGGGTCGGGGGAGCGGAACCCTTTGGGGTTGGGGTAGAGGATCTCAAAACACTGTTCAAATGGAACTTGTGTATTATAACGACCACAGAGTTTCACCATTAAATTCTCTTCTAAAATCTCTTCAAAAATCATATTTTATAATGTCTCTAACTGTTTCGTCGAAATAATTCCATAAAATAGCTAAAACGGTTTCGCCAAAATTATCCCTAAACGGAATTTCAGCATGTTCCTTTTGTTTGGCATCCCTGCGCTGATGCATTTCAATTATTTGGAAACCTGATTCCCGCGCTAAAACAATTCATCGCTAAGATATAAACTTTGCCTCGGAAACGATTCTCTTGTTAGAACTCCAAATTAATTCCCCTTTCTTGAATCAATTCTCTTTAGAACAACAAATTAATTCCCCTTTCGTGTCAATCAATCAATCATGACATCATCTGTCACTTGTGATCTAAACATTGTCCCAGAGACAATTCTCTTTGGGAATGCACCAAATACATTAATTAACTTGACGTCATCTGTCAGACATTCCCTGGAAACAATTTGATTAATGACTGACAGCACAGGTGTTCCCCGAAAACTCATAACATCTGGCTTGAAAAACAACAGGAAGGAAGTGACAAAGTTCCTGTTTTTCCATTCTCACTGACAAAATCCATAAAAACATCAAATAAATTGATCTACACACACAACCATCCATGAAAACAGACATAAATGTGACAAAGTTCCTGTTTTTCCATTCTCACTGACAAAGTCCATAAAAACATACAAAAATGTGAGAAACTTCCTGTTTTTTCAAATTCTCACTGACAAAATCCATAAAAACACACAAAAATGTGACATAGTTCTTGTTTTTTTCAAATTCTCACTGACAAAAACCATGAAAACATACAAAAATGTGACAAAGATCCTGTTTTTTCAAATTCTCACTGACAAAACCATAAACCACGTGGGTCTATGCCCATATAAGGAGTCCCGTCACGAGTAGAACCCCCCCCTCTACTATGGTTGAAGCATTGGCTACAACGTAGTAAAGAGCAAACCACATCCCATAGTAACTAAAAGTTTAAAAAATGTTAAAGCGGTCTTTTTTTTATTCTTCTTTTTTCCAGGCCTAGCGGGTTACTAGAACATCAGAGAGAGATGTTTAAGAGCTAATTCAAAATCTGTATCTCATATGCACGTGGTTTATATAAATTACGCCCTCTGCAAGTGCCATATGGCACGAAAAAAGACTCTTTTTATGCTGTTTCTCGAGGGGTGGTGATAGCGGGCTACCAGAACATCTTAGATAGATTTTTAATAGTTGATTTAAAAATATTGCTAATATCTACGCTCTTCCTATAAATTCCACCATCTGCAAGTTTCAAATGGGACTTAAAAAGGCACTTTTGGTGCCGTATCTCAAGTAAAAAAGCTGAAGCTAGTGGGCTATCAGAACTTTTTAGAGTGATGTTTAATGGCTCATTTGAAAAGTTTTGCTCATATCTATTTGTTTTTTATCAATTCTACCATTCGTAAGTGAGATATAGCACTGAAAACAACACTTTTGGTGCCACATCGTAAGTGGAAAATCTTGGAACCATAAAATGGTATCACCGTAATAATTATGGTCCAAAACCCTTAACTGGAGGTTTGCAAGAACACCTACCGCAAATCTCTCCTCCAGTCCTCCTTAATAAGCTACGCAATTAAAGTCTTATAAATACCAATATATTAAATTACATTGTTAGAGGCGTGGTTCTGTTATTACACTGCTGGACTTCAAATTAGATTATCATGCATTCAATTCCAGCTTGGATTTTTGTTTCAATCAGGATTTCCCTCTTCTTACGATTACTTTCCTGATAATCCACTATTTTTTCAAATGTGATGCACTCATTTTTTTAAAGCATAGCTGGGGAAGGCTAATTTAAAACCTATTAGTCATATCTACGTGCTCTTCATCGATTTTACCATCCAAAAGTGCCATATAGTACTAAAAATGGCACTTTTGGTACCACTTCTTAAGTGGAAGAGTTTTGAAGATTAAAACGGTACCATTCCAATAATTATGGTCCAAAATCTTTAACTTGAGGCTTATAAAACCCCTCATATATACTTCCCCCCCCCAGACCATCCTAGTAAGCTTCATAAATCGCCTACTCTTCTTAAAAGTAAAAGATTATTGTGAAAAAAAATAACTAAAACTAAAAATTTTTCAACTGAAAATCTACCAAAAATTAAGCTTGAATGATCAACAGTTTTGAAGTGAACCTTCAAACTTCAATTTGCGATGAAGCCTGCGTGCCAGTTCTAACGGCGGTAATCAAACAGTTCGTGGTAACGAACTGTATAGTAGGAGCGACTCGTCTCAATAGTAACCGAAACTCTAAGAAACGGAATATAATACCATCAGATACATCAAAAGAATTGGATTTTTATGCTGATTTTTTGAGGGGAAGGGACTTCCTTGCCCCCTTAGTTTTTTGCTCCTGGCTAGGTTTTGAAAAACATCTTTTTTGGTCATTTCATTGGAAAAAGTAGTTATTTTCATTTAAAAAAAATGAGAGAAACAACCAAAAGTGCACTTTATGGGAATGCGCTATCAAGTCAATTTTATAAAAAGCTTTTAGGCATAAATATAAGCTTTTAAATGAGCCCTTGAACAGCTATCTTTTGTTACAGTAGCCTTGTAGTTTCTGCTCGTCAGTAGGTGATTTATAAAGCCCTGTTTTCATTATGGCTTTTTCAGTTGAAGTCGGCCGAGTAAAAACAACTTTTTGCTCATCGAAAAACAAACGTTCCTGAAAAACATGTATTGTTTTGTGAATTATGGATAGTAAACTTTATGCTATGGACTGAAAGTTTTTCGTAGCTGTCAAGGTTGTTGCAGTATTTTCTAGAGGTGTCTTATCTCCCTAGATCGGTGATAATTAGAGATTGTATTAAAAATAAGTTTTCAATTGAAACTAAGGATTGAAATAAAAACTTAAAAACGAACATACATTATTCCATATAAATAAAAAAGATCATGGCAGCGTTGTTTCTACATTAAATTTTAATCAAAAACGAACAAAGATTAATTTAAAAAAATAGAGTTTTTACGAGAGAAGTAAAGAGCTAAGTTAAAACTTAAAACGGACAAAAATTATACATATATACATATACATATATACATATACATATATATATATATATATATATATATATATATATATATATATATATATATATATATATATATATATATATATATATATATATATATATATATATATATATATATATATATATATATATATATATATATATATATGTATGTATATATATATATATCAATAAAACTAGTACAAATAAACCAGCTAATTATGTTTTCCTATGCTTTTAGGACTATAAAAAACTAGTTCTTTACTGAAAACACAAAATAATATAGGATTTTTGGTGCCGTAAAAGCAAACCAATTAAGGAAAGTTCTTACAGAATAAAAATATTATCAGTCCCTTTTAAGATGCAGCAACAATCCATTTTAGGATTGTTGCTTTATTTTTTTTACGTTTAATTTGGTATTACTTTGGCACAATGGCTCAGTTCAATGATTGGCTCTCGTTTTGGTTCTGAAAAGGACATGTCATAATTAGTTTGTAGACAAGTTCCAAGTAAAGCCATCTTGATAGTATTAGGACTATAGGCTAGCTGTAGAATTTCTATCATAGCTGGAAATTCACTGTTATATAGAGAGAAATAATCGGATTTCCAGAGTTCATATCATGTCTTATTTGATCTTCATTTCAAGTAATACCAAAGCATATTTCTTACAATTTAGGACTGTATATTACTCACTATTGGTATTATAGCTGGTGAGACCAAAATGCTACCTGGTAAATCAATCCAATATTTCTGTATGCTGTTCAATTACTTCGCGGTTATTAAAAAATATTTAATTTTACGCTTATGTTTTTAAGATAATTTTAATTGTATACTGAAAGTTACTGATGTCCGCAACTGGTGTAAGACTTCTAAAACCATTATAGATTCGTTTTTTGTTGTCAGGTTTCATACTCCCTTTTGACTCCCAAATCAATATTCCTGTTTTTTTATACTTGACTTTGGTGTTTTCAGTAAAGGGCTAGTTTCTTATAATCCTTAAAGCATAGGGAAACATAATTAGTTGGTTTGTTTGTACTAGTTTTATTGATATATATTAGATAGGCTGTGAAGTAATAATTTTTGTCTGTTTTAAGTTTCAACTTCGCTCTTTACTTCCCTCGGAAACACTTTGTTTTTTTTTTAAATTAATTGAGCAATAGAAACGATGCATTTTCTTTAAGAACCCTCAGAAATATTTCTTAATATGATTTAAATTTACCTCTAACGTATTGTGGAGTTGACGTTTTTTCTTATTATTAATAATGTAAGTAATGAGACTTTTGCTGCAAAAAGCGTAGTACTTACGGCTCAGAACATTTTTTACTTCATTCAGAAAATTTCAGCAGAATTTTCTGCAGAATTCAGAAAATTTCTATTCAGTGGATGTTCAGAGTGCGTTTCAAGTCAAACTCAATTTACGTAAAAAATGCCAAAAATTAATAAATGTGGAACATTTTAAACATGTGATAATAAATGGGAATTTTCTGACGTCTCTCTCATCAAAATAAAGCCTTGGTCCAATCCCCCTCCTTCCAAAAGGAAAAAAATGTTAAGGTTTTATTTAGTTTTTTTTTCTGTACACTTATTTTAATTAGTTTTTTTTTGGTGGGGGGTGGGATAGGAACAGAACGTAGGATGGAAATCGATAACGCATTTAGCTCATAAATAAAAACACTTGTCGGCACATTTCCACTGCCAGGACTATTAACTAATTCCGCAACTCAACAAATTTTTGGCAAATAATCTGAGAGACAATTTTCCACAAGTCTAAGTCAACTATTTCTATTCAATCTTTTAATCGCTTACCAGAGAATTTAGTTATTTTTATCAGAGCTCAAAGTGAAGTGTCTCTTTTCTTTAGTTCTATCTATTTGCTAGTGGGTGAATAATTAAATATATTGCTATGCATAATATTGATAATGTATATAGTTGGAGAATTGATTACAAATGCACACCCAGTTCATTCAACGGATGAGAAAAAGTAAAGAGTGCTGCCCCCTTATCTGAACCTGCATGATACAAAAAATTATCAGAGGTTAACGAATCATTCAGCAAACAATTCGGGTTTTTATTTACCCATATTTCTACAACGTTATAAAAAGTATCAAAATACGCATAAAAAATGGAAGAAAAATAAATAGATTGACACATAATGTGTTGGTCTATGGAAGGTCTTATCTTCCATAGACCGAAAACTCATGACTGGTCGAAAACCAGTGAAAACAAATGGTCGAAAACTCATCCCTTGATTGTGTCAGGTATATAACATGCACTTTTAAAGCTTTACTTCTATTTAAAAAAAATGGTCGTATTAAAAAGAATTAGCAACTGAGGACCTAGAGGAACACAAAAACACCGACCCTTAAATCAAAACCCTTTATGCGGCATAATAAATTTTGCTCGTTGATTATTCAGAGCTTAACGTTGGTGTTAGGCCTAAAGGTCACACCTAATATTTTCAAACCTCATAAGAGGATCAGGCATACTCAAAGGGAGGATCAGGAGGAAAATGCGTGTTCCATCACACGGTGGATCGTAGGAAGCAGGTTCCTCCTAATCTTCATTTCCATGACGATCTCTCTCTGTCTCTCTGTCTCTCTGTCTCTCTCTCTCTCTCTCTCTCTCTCTCTCTCTCTCTCTCTCTCTCTCTCTCTCTCTCTCTCTCTCTCTCTCTCTCTCTCTCTCTCTCTCTCTCTCTATATATATATATATATATATATATATATATATATATATATATATATATATATATATATATATATATATATATATATATATATATATATATATATATATATATATATATATATATGTATATAGTAGAGCCGCCGGGCCCCCGGCACTTACCACACTGCAGGCTTCTGTATAGGGATTCTCGTTGTCGCTTGTCTTCTAACGGAAGACAATTTGCCGTATTTTCTCTTTTCAAAGATATTTGATTATTAAAGTAAGTCCGATTTTGAACAACGATATCTACTAAGCTTCAAACTTATGTTTTTCTTTTTTAAGGGTTTTTGAATTGTTATAATCCCTTGTTAAAATATATTCATATATTTTTGCAATTACCAGCGGCCGGGCCCTGGCACTTCTTCTACATATAGAAGAAGTGCCGGGCACGCGGCAGGCTTGTATATATATATATTATCATTGTCGCTTGTCTTGTAACCGCAGCAATTTGCTGTCTTTTCATACTGAGGTCATTTCAAAGATATTTGATTATTCAAGCAAGTCCGATTTCTAACAAAGATATCTACAAAGCTTAAAATTTTTGGTTTTCTTTTTTTTAAGGTTTTTGAATTATTATAATTCCTTGTAAAATTGCATACAAATATTTTTAGGACTACCAGTTTTTGCTCTTTACGCAATTTAATGTCTTTTCATACTGAGGCTATTCAAAGATATTTGATTATTACCGCAAGTCCAATTTCTAACATCGATTTCTAATAAGCTTCAAACCTTTTGTTTTCTTTGTTAAGGTTTTGAATTGTTGTGATCCCTTCTCAAAATATACGCAAATATTTTTGCAATTACCATTTTTGCTCTTTAAGTACTTTAATGTAAACTTCTCCATACATGAAAATCTTCAATTTTTCCGCATAAGCGTGACAACGCCACTGCAATACTAATGTATATAAAAATGGCGTCACTCGCATATTTTTTGTCTAAAACTAAGGCTCTTAAAGAATTTTATCAAATTTCTGACCTATCTAGATCTATTTTTTAGGCCAGAATATCCAAGGAGGCTAATTTTCCCAAAAAAATATGGAGCCCTTTTCGAAAAAAAAGAACATACATACATTTTTACTGAAAGATCCTGAAAGATATTGAGGCAGAACTCTTTTCGTCCGTTTCAGTGGCTCTTTAATTTTAACCAAGTTTCGTTATAGTTGCCAGATTCCAAGTTTAATTCGAGATATTGCTTACACGCAAAGATAACAATAGAAATTACTTTCCAATCATTTCGTGGTAGAAACTGTGATTTGATTTGTTTTTGTTACTTCTATGACGTATTTCAATTACCCTATCCCATTATCCCTTAAGAATATTCCAGCAAAAGAAGCCAAAGATCCCCCCTCCCATGTGTAAAAAATCCACCCAGTAACTTTTTGCTACTTTACTAGTTTTTTACTTACTAGTAACTTCTCTGTTTCTCTGCGTGCGTGTCTTCATTTTGATCCCCGTTCTAAAACAAGAGTTTAATTATAAAACATGAACAAAATTTAGCATAAGTAACAAAAACGCACTCGAGAGGAACAGTAAACACTACAAATAAATGTTTTGTTACTGATTCCCTCAAGCCCTGTGCGGCAGTTGGGCTTAACTGAAAATAAAAAAATGAATTTTGAATAGTTTCATATTAATAAAAATAGATATCTTTGTACAAATTATCCTGTTGCGACCAAAATAGTGCTAATGTTCTAACTCAGCACAAATTCTAATCAGTGTTTTTTCCTTTTAAGCCCATAAATTTCAAATGTGAAAGAATTAGAAAGCTTAATTTTTGTTCTCTTTTAAATTGGTTGATAGCCTACTATTCGAAGCAATCTGATGAGCTATACGCCGCACATTAGAGTCAAACTTAAAACAAAAGGAACTTGTGATGGACAAAAGTGGGGCTACCACCCCCCCCCAAGACACTGCTAGCTAAAATAAGACAAGTAAAATGAAAATTAAAATACTGTAGGAAAAAAACTCTCAATATAGGAACATTTGTAACAATTAATTTATATAGAAATTTATTTGACATTAATTTATGTGACAAATAGTATATGTATAGAAAAATCGCTTTGGCAAAAAGAGCTTTCAATTTCAGTAATTTATTTGGTTTTCAGTAGGCAGCGAGTGAAATTTCAGCCATTTGAGGATCTGAAGGGATGGGATGGGGGAAATTTTTGTTGGAGCCTTCGCTCATTTTAATTTCGAATTATTTAATAATAAATTCATTACTACTACTACTACTACTAACAACTCACCGCAGCATCAAGCCACCTGAGGCCAACACAGCTACGCACGCTCCTCCTCCACCCCGATCTATTCAAAGCTTCCCTTTTTACACCCGCCCACAAAGTTCCCATTTCCTTAAAATCTTTCTTTATGACCTCCTCCCACCCCTGAAGGGGATGACCTGCTTTCCGTTTAGCCCTACATTTTTGGCCAAAAAGAACAATCTTCGGCAATCTGTCATCCTTCGTCCACACAACGTGCCCTAGCCACCTCAACCTTTCTTTCATGGTAGCCCTAGAGAGCGGTATTGAACCAAATTTTTCGTATAGCCTATTTTTTGAAATATGGTCAGTCAGCCGGGTACCCAGAACAATCCTTAAGCAATTTCTCTGGAAAACATCAAGCAAATCTTCATCCGCTTTTCGGAGCGTCAATGCTTCAGAGCCATATTTGACCACTGTCATCACTGTAGCTTCTAATATTCTAATCTTGGTTTGCAGACTTATCTTCCTATTCTTCCAGACCTTTTTTTAACTGTGAAAAAACACCCTGAGCCTTGGCTATTCTATTTTTAAAACCTTCACTGCTCCCAACATCTTTACTAATAATACTACCAAGGTAAGTGAAGCTGCCCACCTGATCAGTCTTTTCATTACCCAACGTCACCTTTTCATCTTTACTTATTCCTAGCCTTAGTGACTTAGTCTTCCTAACATTAATTTTCAAACCAATTCTAGCACCCTGAACTTGCAAAACCTCTAGAACTTCATTTATTTTTCTCACGCTTTCATCTAGGATGCTTAAATCATCAGCATAATCTAAGTCCAGGAGACTTTTTCCTACCCATTTGATTCCGTGGTCTCCCTTTGCCTTTCCTGTGCTCCTTAAAACAAAGTCCATCAAAATAATCCATATAAAGGGGGATAGAACACAACCCTGCTTAATTCCTTTTTTAATAGAAAACCAGCTGCTAACCTCATTTCCTACCTTAACCGCAGCAGTCATACTCAAAAGGGCCCACTGGTTTGTCCACAAGTCCCATGAGTTGCAAACCTTCTCCCAGTAATGGGTTAAATTGCATGGTGATGCAGAACACCATCGCGGAATGATCCTCTATAGGAGGACAACTGTGGCAGGGTGTAAGATCCAGATATATGGACAACGGCGTCTGCGAAGAGCTGCCTCGATCTTTTCGGGGTACCTGCAAGACTCGGGACCTTGCGGTCAACTCTATTCCCACTTGAGGAGTGGCGCCCCTCGAGGAAATTATAGCCTAGTAAACGACACAGCATTCGTACGGGATTCTGACTAATGGACAATTTTTCTGGGCTTGGTATTTTTTTATGGGCGTTTTTGGGCTGAAAAACCTCTTCCTAGCTAATTTATCTCTTATGGGTTGCCTCCCCGTAGTAGCATAACATTTGTAGGCATGAATATATAATGAGTCGGAGGTAATAGGCTTGAGACTGTCGGTGCAGGATTTCGACTCTTGTTGATAGAAGAGCATCGCCAAGTGCTGAAAACCATGTTGTGACCAAGATGGGCCCAGGATTGCACAAAGCCTCCATTCATGGAGGTCCCAGGGACTTCTTGCTGTCCTGTTCTAAGCCGGCATAAGCACTTTGGTGTAGATTTGAGAAGATATGTGATTCCCGTCCTGCACTGGTATCTGGGATCATTGCTTTTCCTGAGGCGAAAATAATTTCAATGATTTAAAGAACATGAAGATTGGAACTTGGAATGTTACGATATTAAAAAATGACTATCGTATCGATATTTTGACTGACGAATTCAGACGATTCGAACTGGATTTATTAGGAATTTCAGAAACTCATATCCCAGGGGTAGGAAGCATGACATTAGGTGATATAGAATTTGTTTACTCAGGCAGGAAGGATGGGGCACATAGACAGGGAGTAGGGCTCATGATGAATAAGGAAGCTGCTAAGTCTTGTTTAGGCTGGGAAGGTATTAATAATAGAATACTAATTGCTCATTTTATGACTAGAAAGTTCAGGGTATCAGTTACTGTAGTATACGCCCCTGTAGAACCGACTGACGGAGATACTAGTGACTCTGATGAATTTTACTGACAGTTGCAGGAGCAAATAGACACGGTCCCAGGTAGAAATGTGATGTTTTTACTGGGAGATTTTAACGCCCATGTTAGTAGAAATAGGGATAGATGGTATCCCAGCCTAGGTAAATTTGGTGTAGGAAAAGAAAACAGTGATGGATATGGACTTTTGCAATTTTGTAGGTATAACAATCTAGTTATAACCAATACGGTGTTTGGTCATAAAATGGCTCATAAGTTAACATGGTATTCACGTGATGGTAAGACAGCAAACCTTATTGATTATGTTATAGTAAACCGAAGACTGGCAGGATCAATAAAAGATACTAGGGTATACAAGAGCGCTGTTATTGATGTTAAAAGTAAAGATCACCATCTAGTAGATAAAGGTGATAAAAATGAGTGTGGTAATTATCGAGGCATTAGTCTGGTCTCTGTAGGCAGTAAATTACTCAGTAATATGATACTTTTTAGACTGAGAGATGCCGTAGACAAAGTTTTAAGAGATGAGCAGTGTGGTTTTAGAAAAGGTAGAGGATGCGTCGACCAAATATTCACTCTTAGGCTAATAATTGAGAGGTACCTGAGTTGTCAAACACCTTTGGTCCTCAGTTTTATAGATTATGAGCAAGCGTTCAATTCTATTGACAGAAGAGCTTTAGTAAAGGTTTTATCCTTGTATGGTCTACCGGACAAACACATTAAAGTGATTAGTGCTATGTACGAGAATAACACTGCTGCGGTTAAGGTAGGAAATGAGGTTAGCAGCTAATTAAGCAGGGTTGTGTTCTATCTCTCTTTGTATGGATTATTTTGATGGACTTTGTTTTAAGAAGCACAGGAAAGGCAATGGAAGACCACGGAATCAAATGGGTAGGAAAAAATTTCCCGGACTTAGATTATGTTGATGATTTAAGCATCCTAGATGAAAGTTTGAGCAAAATGAATGAAGTTTTAGAGGTTTTGCGAGTTCAGGGTGCTAGAATAGGTTTGAAAATTAATGTTAATAAGACTATGTCACTAAGGCTAGGAATAAGTTAAGATGAAAAGGTGACTTTGGGAAATGAAAAGACTGATTAGCTGGGCAGCTTCACTTACCTTGGTAGTATTATTAGTAAAGATGGTGGGAGCAGTGAAGGTTTTAAAAATAGAATAGCCAAGGCTCAGGGTGTTTTTTCACAGTTAAAAAAAAGTCTGGAAGAATAGGAAGATAAGTCTGCAAACCAAGATTAGAATATTAGAAGCTACAGTGATGACAGTCATGAAGGAAGTTTTCATGGGGGAAGGGAAATTGCCATGAAGGGGACGCCGAACTTACAAGCATTATTTAAAAAAAAGATCAGAAATTAAATATAAAAAAAACAAGTTTTTCAACTGCAATAGCAGCAACATCAAAACTTTAAATGAACAGATAATATAATATATAGGATTAGGTTCATCCCTTAGTCAATACCTCGCTCTCTAATCCAAATATTTTATAGTACTTTCATAAGAGCTATTTATTCTAATTAACGGCCTTTGTGATTAAGCGGTCAGTTTTAAAGAATTGGAACAAAATTCGAACTTTCGCTTAAAGAGCAAGGTATTGACTAGGGGGCGAACCCCCTAATATACGTATTAAAAATATATGAATATAGAAGTTCGTTACGTAAATTAATTCGTAAGTTACGTATATTTATTACTAATATAAACGTTAGTAAATAAAATGAAATAAGTTTCGAGAAAGCCATTTAACCAAATAAAAGTAAATTAATATGAAAATTTTGTTTTAATTATTCATATACTGTGAGCCAAGATCAAAACCTGCATTTATTCAAAAACGTTCAAAAATCAAATAAAAAAACAAGTTTTTTTAACTGAAAGTAAGGAGCGACATTAAAAGTTAAAACGAACAGAAATTATTCCGTATATGAAAGTAGTTGTCCCCTCTTCAACGCCTCACTCTTTACGCTAAAGTTTGACTTTCCCACAACTCTATTTTTTTTAAACAATAAAAAACTTTAGTGTAAAGAGCAAGGCGTTGAGGAGGGGACAGCCCCTTTCATATACGAAATAATTTCTCTTCGTTTTCAAACAGTTCGGGGTAACGAACTGTAAGTAAGGAGCGACCCGGCTCAATGGTAACCGAAACTCTAGAAAACGGGTTTTTGATACCAATAGATATATCAAAAGAATCAGATTTCAATGCTGATTTCAAATATATAACTTTCATCAAGTTTAGTGCTACCCATCAAAAGTTACGCGCCTGAGAATATTTGGCGGATTTTCAAAAAAAGGGGGAAATACCCCCTAAAAAATATAGAACCTTAATGAAAATCACACCATCATATTCAGCATATCATAGAACCCTACTGTAGAGGTTTCAAGCTCCTATCTGCAAAAATGTGGAATTTTACATTTTTTGCTAGAAGGAAAGATAACGGATGCGTGTTTATTTTTTTTATTTTTTTCCCAGGGGTGATTGTCTTGACCCAGTGGGCCTAGAATATCGTGGGAGGGCTCATTGGAACGAAAATTAAAAGTTTTAGTTCCCTTTTTAAGTGACCAAAAAAAATGGGGGGCGACTAGGCCCCCTCCCACGCTTATTTTTTTCCCAAAGTCACCCGATCAACATTTTGAGATAGCCGTTTTGTTCAGCATGGTCGAAAATGTGATAAATATGTCTTTTAGGCTGACTTGATTCCCCGAAGTACACAGAGGGAGGGCTAAAAGTTATGAACTTTACCCAATGTTAACTTATAGTATTGGTTATTGGGAAGTATACATAATTTTTCAGGAGTTTTTTTTTCGGGTAGTGGGAGGGAAGGGTGGGTCGGTGGTTATGTTGGAGGATCTGTTCATGATGGAAGTTTTTATGGGGGAAGGGAAATTGCCATGAAAGGGGCGCTGGACTTGCCAGCATTATTTATTGGTTATTGGGAAGTATACAACCATTTTCAGGAAGGATTTTTTCTGGGGGGGGGGGCTAGAGGAGGGGGTTACTCTGGAGAATATGTCCGTGGAGGATGCTTCTTTGGGGTAAGAGACATTTCTATGAAGGGGACGCCGGATTTCCAAGCATTAGAAATTAAATCGATCATTAGACGATCAGGAATTAAATAAAAAAAACAAGTTTTTTCAACTGAAATGTAAGAAGGAATATTAGAACTTAAAACGAACAGAAATTATAACGTATGTGAGGGGTTTCTCCCCCAAGTCAATACCTCGCTCTTTACGCTACAGTTTTTTTTAGTGCTTTCAAAAGAGCTATCTATTCTAATTAAACGGCCTTTGTGATTCAGGGGTTTGTGAATAAAAATTTTTTTTAACTTTAAACGTAAAGAGCGTGGTATTGACTAAGGGGAGAACCCCTTCATATACGTACTAACATATACGTAATAAAAAAACAATAAAAAAACAAGCGATACGGCTCAATAGTAATCGAAACTTTTAAAAACGGAATTTTGATGTCAATAAATGTATCAAAAGAATGTGTTTATAATGCTGATCCTAAATATATAAATTTTTATTAAGTTTAGTATTACTCATCAAAGGCTACAGGCCTGAGAAAATTTACTCGATTTTTTAAAGAGGGGGAAACATCCCCTACAAGTGAAAGAATTTTAATGAAAATCAGACCGTCAGATTCAACGTATCAGAAAACCCTATTACATAGGTTTCAAGCTCATATCTACAAAGATCTGCAACTTTGTATTTTTTGCCAGAAGAAAAATATACGAATATAGAAGTTAGTTACGTAAGTTAATTTGTAAAGACATCCATTTAGCAAAAGAAAATTAAAATTTTTATGCAAATAAAAGCTGCATTTACTAAAAAACGGTCAGAAATTAAATAAAAAAAAAACAAGTTTTTTAAACGGAAAGTAAGGAGCGACATTAAAACTTAAAACAAACAGAAATTATTCCGTATATGAACGGGACTGTCCCTTCCTCAATGCCTCGCTATTTACGATAAAGTTTGACTCTGTCTCACAACTTTATTTTTTAAAACAATAAAAAACTTTAGCGTAAAGAGCGAGGCGTTGAGGAGGGGACAGTCCCTTTTATATACGGAATAATCTCTGTTCGTTGTAAGTTTTAATGTCGCTCCTTACTTTCAGTTTAAAACACTTGTTTTTTTTATTTAATAACGTTTAATAAATAAATCATCAGCATGCTGTACGAAACGTCTGCTGCAAGTAGAATAAAGTGAGTCCGAACTGTGAGTACGTGAGTGAGTACAAAATGTGAGTACGAAATGTCTGCTGTAAGTAGAATAAAGATGAATCCGAACTGTGAGAACGTGAGTGTGTTCGAAATGTGAGTACGAAATGTCTGCTGCACGTAGAATAAAGTGAATCTGAACTGTGAGTACGTGAGTGAGTACGAAATGTCTGTTGCAAGTAGAATAAAATGAATCCGAACTGTGAGTACGTGAGTGAGTACGAAATGTCTGCTGCAAGTAGATTAAAGTGAATAATGTCTGCTGCAAGTAGAATAAAGTGAATCCGAACAATATATGTGTATTTTTCTCACGTATTATAAATTTTAGGCTCACAAATAAGCGATGCCATCCCATGCTCTTTATCTTTTGTTATCAGTTTTAATATGAAGCACTAAGAGACCGAGCTTCTCTGGGTGAAGGGAATTTAAGAAAAAAAATATTCAGGGCCACCCTCCCTCTTCCAGAAATGTATACCTCCCATACCCTGATTTACACAAAAAAAATTTTTGTGTAGTTTTTCTTGATTTTTTTTTTTTTTTTTACAAAGATACAAAGGGGAAGGTAATTTTCAAACTCTAGGCGTCAATATTTCCCACCCGATTGGCATCCCTGACAAATATTAATTAATCTAAGGTTTCTACCAAAATGCTGCCATGAATCGTTTAGATTTACTGGATATTTTTAATCAAACAATGCTCAACGAGTAAATTAATAATTCACACATTTTTTTTCGAATATTTTAAAATGAAAAATACTGTCACTATATCCAATGTAAGCAAAACTTCGAAGGAACTCTCCATAGAGGATATTTTATGCAGAGCTGGGGGTAAATTTATCCACCGAGTTTTTTCACTAGACAACACCCTTTTATGTTATTTTTTATTTAAAAAAAAACAAAAAAACATAGCGCTGTTTTTGGGTGTCACTTTATGAAACCTTTATAAAGTCAAATTTATAAAGAGCAATTAAATATAAAAATTACTTTATAAATGAGCCCATAATTAGCTCTTTATGATGTCCATGTGTCCGGCCCACCCCTTCCGTTCCAAAAATGTCCTACAGATTGCCCTTTTAGTGCACCATATGACGGCCTTATCGGCCTTTAGGGCACATTATGACGGCCTTATCGAATCTAGGCATATAGAAAAAAAAAATAAAATGTAAGACTCATCTTCTATGAGTCCTTAAACAGCTCTCTATAATTTATGAAGCGGGATTTGAAGGAAGTGGAAGGAAGATATACACTTTATTATACACTTTAACACCCACCCGAAGTATTTACAATACAGATACACTACTGTCGTCTGTACCAACTCATTGATTTACAGCCTTAGTAAAAGCTACTACTACTACTACTACTACTACTACTAACAACTTACATACAGCACCAAGCCGCCAACACAACTAAAAACGCTCCTCCTCCACCCCATTCAATTCAAAGCCTCCCTTTTTACACCCTCTCACGAAGTTTCCATTTCCTTTAAAACTTTCTTTATGACGTCGTCCTCCCACCCCAGACGAATTTGACCTGCATTCTGTTTATCCCTAGACGGCTGGCTGAAAAGAACAATCTTCGGTAATCTGTCATCCTTCATCAGCACAACTTGCCCATCCACCTCAACCTATCTTTCATTATAGCCCTAGAGAGCGGTATTGAACCAAATTTTTTGTACAGCCTATTGTTTGAAATACGGTCAGTCAGTCGGGTACCCAGAACAATCCTTAAGCATTTTCTCTGGGAAACGTCTAGCAAATCTTCATTCGCTTTTCGGAGCGCCCATGCTTCAGAGCCCTATTTGACCACTGTCAGCTTCTAATATTCTAATCTTGGTTTGCAGACTTATCTTCCTGTTTTTTCAAACTTTTTTTTAACTGTGAAAAAACACCTTGAGCCTTGGCAATTCTACTTTTAACATCTTCACTGCTCCCACCATCTTTACTAATTATGCTACCAAGGTAAGTGAAGCTGCCACCTGATAAATCCTTTTCATTACCCAACGTCGCCTTTTCATCTTCACTTCCTAGCCTTCCTAGTCTATTCTTTCCTATTCCTAGCCTTAGTGACTTATTCTTCTTAACATTAATTTTCGAACCTATGCCAGTTCCCTGAACTCGCAAACCCTCTAAAAGTTCATTCATTTTGCTCACACTTTCATCTAGGATGCTTATATCATCAGCATAACCTTCAGGAGACTTTTCCCTCGATTTGATTCCCTGGTCTCACATTGCCTTTTCTGTGTTCCTTAAAACAAATCCATCAAAATAATCCATATGAAGGAGGATAGGACACAACCCTGCTGAACTCCTGATTTAATACAAAACCGGCTTCTAACCTCATTTCCTACCTTAACCGCAGCAGTATTATTCTCGTACATAGCACTAATTACTTTAATGTATTTGTCTGGTCTACCATACAAGGATAAAATCTTTACTAAAGCTGTTCTATCAACAGAAACGAACGCTTGCTCAAAATCTAGACTGAGGACCAAAGGTGTTTGACTACTCAGGCACTTCTTAATTATTAACCTAAGAGTCAAAATTTGGTCGACACATCCTCTACCTTTTCTAAAACCGCACTGTTCTTCTCTTAAAACTTTGTCTACAGCATCTCTCAGTCTAAAAAGTATCATACTTCTAAGTAAATTGCTACCTATAGAAACCGGACTATTGCCTCGATAATTGCCACACTCATTTTTATCACCTTTCTTATAACGTGGCTTAATTAAGGTTTTCCTAAAATCCTTAGGTACTTCCCCTTTTTCGAAAATCATATTCAATAACCTTCAGTAACTTATTTCTAGCCTCAGAGCCACCATATTTAAGAAACTCATTTACCACCCTATCAGCACCTGGTGCCTTATTATATATTAATCCTTTTAGTACTGTCGCTAATTCTTCCTCACAAAACAAATCTTCCCTCACATCCGAGGTATCACAATTATTTTTATTTTCCTTTATATCTTTTCCTGCAACTCTATCTTGGTTAAGCAAATTCTCAAAATGTTCTGCCCATCTTTCTTTAATTCTTTCCTTATCTCTAATTGTGGCTCAATTCCTATCTTTAACTAGGCCAAGTCAGGATTGACTACTCCCTCAATTTACTAACATGCCAGAACAATATTCTACTATTATGCCGTCTAGCTGCATCTTCCAGATCCTCGGCAATTTTATCTATGACCACCACTTCACACCCCCTTAGTTCAGATTTTAATACTTTCTCCACTTTCTTTACATTCCTTTTATTTTCATATGATCTATCACTCAGATAATTCTTGTACAAGTCCTTTCTCTTTTCTATTAAACATAAAGCTTTTTGACTAATATTCTTAGCTGCTGTCCTAGCTTTCTTCCCTAAGATATCTTTAGCAACTTCACAAATCATTGTTCTAAAATTATTCCAACCATATTACACATTATCAAATTTTAAACTCTCAAGTGTAGCATTTAACTGTTCATGGAAAGTTTCTCTCAAATTCTCATCCTGGAGTCTACCAACATCATAACTTCCCGGGAGGTAGTTACCCTTCCGAAATTTCAGCTTTAAACTAACCCTTGACAATACTAGATGGTGATCTTTACTTTTAATATCAATAACAGCGCTCCTATATACCCTAGTATCGTGTATTGATTCTGCCAGTCTTTGGTTTACTATAACATAATCAATAAGGTTTGCTGTCTTACCATCACATGAATACCATGTTATCTTATGAGCCATTTTATGACCAAATACCTTGTTGGTTATTACTAGATTGTTACTCCTGCAAAATCGCAAAAGTCTGTATCCATAACTGTTTTTTTTCCTACACCAAATTTACCTAGGCTAGGATACCATCTATCCCTATTTCTACCGACCTGGGCGTTAAAATCTCCCAGTAAAAACATCATATTTCTACCTGGGACCCTGTCTATTTGCTCCTGTAACTGTAAGTAAAATTCATCTGAGTCACTAGTATCTCCGTCAGTCGGTTCTATAGGAGCATATACTACTATAACTCACACCCTGAACTTTTTAGTCGAAAATGATACTTTAGTATTCTATTATTAATACCTTCCCAGCCTAAAAGACTTAGCAGCTTCCTTATTCATCATGAGCCCTACTCCCTGTCTGTGTACCCCATCCTTCCTGCCGGAGTAAACAAATTCTATGTCACCTAATTCCATGCTTCTCACCCCTGCGATATGAGTTTCTGAAACTCCTAATAAGTCCAGTCAGAATCGTCTGAATTCGTCAGTCAAAGTGTCGATACGATGGTTATTTTTTAACGTCGTAACATTCCAAGTTCCAATTTTCATGTCCTTTAAATCATTGAAATTATTTTGGCCTCAGGAAAAGCAATGGTCCCGGATACCAGTACAGGATGGGGATAACACATCTTCTCAAGTCTACACCGAAGTGCTTAAGCTGGCTTAGAACCGCACAGCAAGAAGTCCCTGGGACCTCCATGAATGGAGGCTTTGTGCAATCCTGGGCCCATCTTGGTCACAACATGGTTTTCAGCCCTTGGCGATGCTCTTCTATCAACAAGAGTCGAGATTCTGCACAGACAATCTCAAGCCTATTACCTTTGACTCATTATATAATCATGCCTACAAATATTGTGCTACTACTGGGAGGCAGCCCATAGTAGACAAATTAGCTAGGAATAGGTTTTGCAGCCCGAAGACGCCCATCAAAACATACCAAGCGCAGAAGAATTGTCCGTTAATCAGAATCCTGTGTGAATGCTGTGTCGTTTACTAGGCTATAATTTCCTCGAGGAGCGCCACTTCTCAAGTGGGAATAGAGTTGACCGCAAGGTCCCCAGTCTTGCAGGTACCCCGAAAGGGTCAAGGCAGTCTTTTGCAGAGGCCGTTGTCCATAGATCTCATAGATCTGGATCTTACGCCCTGCCGCAGTTGTCCTTCTATAGAGGATCCTCCCGCGATGGTGTTGTGCATCACCCTGCAATTTAACCCGTTACTGGGAGAAGGTTTGTAACTCATGGGACTTGTGGACCCTATTGAGTGTACATTTGAGGAGCCTTCTTCCTCCTTCGACTGTATTGATGACCCTGGGTGAGGATGCCCAGTTTCTATTATGGACCCCCAGGGGCAAGGTTCCCCCTTGGTCCGTGCCTCCTATGGAGGTACCCTACATATCTGTAGGGCGTTCCCCTATCGCCACATGGGGACACGCTGAGTGGGTGATTATCACCCATTATAAGAATAATCTTTCATGTTATGACCCTCCCCCCTCCAAAGTGTTTTCTATTTAAAAACACTCTAAATTGACAGAAAATATGGCCTGGAGGCAAGCCCACAACTTTAAGACACAACAAAAATAAGAATCAGACTATTTGAATCCGCCGAGTCCAGCTTTTACTAAGGCTGAGTTCTTAATTTATGTTTGTTTGATGCGTGTGCATTGTTTACTTATGTATTCTGTAATATTTTAGAATTTAATGGAGTATTGTCTTTTCTAAATAGTAACCTTTCTTCGTTATTGCTTGAAGAAAAATATCCTGTTGAAGACTTAGGAAGGAATGGGCTATCTTTACTTTTTAACCGTTTAGTACATCTTCCTCCCATTAGGTAGAAGAGTTCTTATATGGTCCCAGAATAGAGTCAGCTCGGCCGCTACGTATTCTGTAAATTATACGTATTGTATATCAAACAGTTCGTGGTAACGAACTGTAAGTAAGGAGCGACCCGGCTCAATGGTAACCAAAACTCTAGAAAATGGGTTTTTGATACCAATAGATACATCAAAAGAATCAATGCTGATTTCAAATATATAACTTTTATCAAGTTTAGTCCTACCCATTAAAAGTTACGCGCCTGAGAAAATTCGGCTGATTTTCGAAAAAAGCAGCAAAGACACCCTAAAAGACATAAAACACTGATGCAATTCACACTATCAGATTCAGCTTATCATAAAACCCAACTGGAGTGGTTTCAATCACCAATCTACATAAACGTGGAATTTTGTCTTTTTTGCCATAAGAACAATCGCGTGTGCGTGTTTATTTGTTGTTTTTTTTTTTTTTTTCCCCAAGGGTGATTGTATCCACCCAGTGGCCCTATAATAACGTGGGAGGGCTCATTCGAACGGAAATTAAAAGTTATAGTGTCATTTTTAAGTGACCAAATAAAAGGGAAGGCAACTAGGCCCCCTCCCACGCTTATTTTTTTCCCAAAGTCACCCGATCAAAATTTTGAGATAGCCATTTTGTTCAGCACGGTCAACAATATGATAAATATGTCTTTTAGGATGACTTAATCCCCCTATGTCCCCTGTGGTTGGCATAAATGTTTTGAAATTTCCCCATTTTTAAATTATCTTATTTGTTATGCTGTAGTTACAATTTGTTTTATGTTGTTTTTTTTTGTGTTTGTGGGTGTGTGGGTGGGGTCAGTGGTTATATTGAAAGATCTGTCCATGAAAAAAGTTTTCATGGGGGAATAGAAATCGCCATGAAGGGGGCGCCGGACTTGCCAGCATTATTTATTGGTTATTTGGTAGTATACCGACATTTTCAGGAAGGGTTTTTTTCTGGAGGGGGGGGGGCTAGAGGTGGGGGTTACTCTGGAGAATATTTCCGTGGAGGATGGTTGTGTGGGGTAAGGGGCATTTCTATGAAGGGGGCGCCGGATTTCCAAGCATTATTTAAAAAACGATCAGAAATTAAATAAAAAAAACTAGTTTTTCAACTGAAAGTAAGAAGTAACATTAGAACTTAAAACGAACAGAAATTATAACGTATGTGAGGGGGTTCTCCCCCAAGTCAAGACCTCGCTCTTTAAGTTACAGTTTTTTTTAGTGCTGGCAACAGAGATATATATTTTATTTAAACAGGTTTTGTGATTCTGGGGTTTGTGAATAAAAATATTTTTTAACTTTAAACATGAAGAACGTCGCATTGACCATGGGGAGAACCCCCTCTTATGTGTATTAAAGTCTACGTAATAAAAAAAAAAACAATTAAAAAACAAGTGATACGGCTCAATAGTAATCGAAACTTTTAAAAACGGAATTTTGATGTCAATAAATGTATCAAAAGAATGTGTTTATAATGCTGATTCTAAATACATAAATTTTATTAAGTTTAGTATTACTCATCAAAGGCTACGAGCCTGAGAAAATTTACCCGATTTTTTAAAGAGGGGGGAAACATCCCCTGCGAGTGAAAGAATTTTAATGAAAATCACACCGTCAGATTCGGCGGATCAGAAAACCCTATTACATAGGTTTCAAGCTCATATCTGCAAAAATTTGCAACTTTGTATTTTTTGCCAGAAGAAAAATATACGAATATAGAAGTTAGTTACGTAAGTTAATTTGTAAAGACATCCATTTAGCAAAAGAAAAGTAAAAATTTTATGCAAATTTTGTTTACTTATTCAATGACGGTTAGCCAAAATAAAATCTGCATTAACTAAAAACGATCAGAAATTAAATAAAAAAAAACAAGTTTTTTAAACTGAAAGTAAGGAGCGACATTAAAACTTAAAACGAACAGAAATTATTCCGTATATGAAAGGGGCTGTCCCCTCCTCAACGCATCGCTCTTTACGCTAAAGTTTGACTCTGTATAACAACTTTATTTTTTAAAACGATAAAAAAACTTTAGCGTAAAGAGCGAGGTGTTGAAGAGGGGACAGCCCCTTTCATATATGGAATAATTTCTGTTCGTTTTAAGTTTTAATGTCGCTCCTTACTTTCAGTTTAAAAAACTTGTTTTTTTTATTTAATTCAGAATAAGTGCGTCCTTAGGTTCAATGATTTAAGATAGCCAAACTTTCGGTTCCTTAACTAGTTCCGCAAAAATCAACTTTGTCCAGCTCTCATCTTTGATGTGTTTTATAACGTTATTAAAAATATAATTTGTATGAATTTTAATTGATTCTAACTGGCTAAGGAATAAAAAGTAGAGCTCCTTACTTACATTCTCTGGCTCAGAACTAACTTTATAAAGCAATGGAAAGTAGAACAAGAAGAAAAAGGTATTGAAAAGGGATTGGATTCCCATCTACGTCTTCAAAAAGTAACAGAACAGAAATTGAAGACAATCTTAACAGCGAAAGCACCTAAACTTTGACCCAATTAATTAACAGACATGGTTCAATTAATGATCCAACTTCAGCTTTGGCTTATATTTGTGATGGCCCTTTTCAACAAAGAGACTTGATTTTCCCTTAGACTGGGGGGGGGAGCTTCGGAGAAGAACCATCAGAATTTTCAGATGTCTTTAAAACGCACTAAGGCTTGCGTTTTTCACAAGTTTTTAACACCCCTCTCCCGAACGTTGGTTTTAATTAATTAATTTATTTTATAACTAATCAAAAATGTAAGGCATGGTGATGGAGTATAACAAAAAGAAAGAAAATGAAAGAAAAAACACATACTAAAACAGGAGCAAACACGTACAAAACAAAACTCGAATAAATCTAACATTTTTGAAACGTAAGCCACTCCAAGGGTGGTAAACCTCTTTAAACGAATCATACGAATAAATACAAAATAAAAACAACCCAGAAAAAAATTAAGCAAACTAGCATTGAAACAAAAAAACTAGTATTTAGAGGCGCAAATTTGAAATAAATAATGTAACATCTATAATCATTTTGTAGTTTTTAAAAATTTATCTATATTAAAATAAAGTAGAGGTCATAGTTGGCGGTAAATTAATTACTTACTATGATACTTATATAATAATACTTAGTTCTTGCTGTAAGTATAAACAAATTGAAGAGGCCAGAACCGCCACTGCTTTCCCCGGAAGGATATACCATGCTCATTGACTCTCCGGAGGTGGACCCCCTCTTGCTTCCCTAATAAAAAGGCTGAAGCTACGTCCCTACCTAGGCTATATTTCTACAATTCATCAATTACAGCAGGAAAATTTCTTAAGAGGTGTTGTTGTTGAGGGTCTTCAGATGTAGGATTGAAATTACGTTTGTCACTTGTGTTTTCAAGGTACAGCATCTTAACTCATAATGATCGATGTCCTGAAATTCAATAATTAATAATTTCATAAGGAACTTAACAAAGTAATGAACTAGGTACTATCATTTCAAAATATGACTTTTGCTGAAAATATATAAAGTTTGACTTAGAGTCTCCGGAAAATAATAAAAATTACATACCATTCAAATACGTACAAATTGAGAATTTTGACTGTAAAAATTGAAAAAGAATTTTGAGTGTACAAACTTAATAAGGCTTCCACCTTCCCCAAATTTTCCGAATGAAAATTAGGCTCCTAGATTTCCCTTAAGGTTGACGTTCATAGTACAAACATCTAAATACGATTGTTTAATTTTCATTGATGTGAATCTATTGGGAGATTTTGGAGAGTCAAATTTTCTTCTGTTGTAATTCGAGTAGACCCAGAACAACTCAGAGATATGGAAGGCCCTAGCTAAATTATCTTTTCGAAGAATGTACACGCTCATTAGGCTCAAAGGCTATATAGAGCATGGAAATGGAATCGCTATCCAGAATAGCTTTTTCTTAATATTTAGTCGAGCTATGTGGATAAAGGTTTCAGAGGCTTTCAGGATTTTAGGTTTGACCTGACTCCTAAATATTTTCATCCACCTAGCTATGGTAGGCCTGGTTTCTCTGTGGTATCAAAGAGAGTTTTGCGGAAAGTGAAAGTTTTAAAAAATTACTTAATTCAAGACTACTTTATCACAATTAGTTCAGACATTTTGCTTTTAGAATAGTTTCTATAACACAAATCTAAACAGCATCTCTATATGCAGCTCGAATAAGACAGGTGGACTTTTTTGGTGCAGTTTATACAGGTGCAGAAATCGAAATAAAATATACAAATGCAGCGACGTATGGGTTTTCGTTTTCTTAGCACCACCACCCCCACTTCACCCTATTAGAGTCAACTTTCCACTTCAAAGGTTTCAATCATATATATCCAAAGCCGATCTAGGGAGGTTTTTATGGGGTTTTACCCTTCCTTAAATATTCGTCTGACTCGTAAAACGTAACAAAAATGAATTTAAACAAACTTTTGAGGCTTTTTTAAAAGTTGATTGTGCACCCTCTCCCCCCCCCTCCGAAAAAAAAAAAATTATGGATACGGCCCCGTGTACATCCAACAGATATTGGTAAGATAAACCTCACATATGGGTAAGAATACATTAGCAGATGAATGCACTTCGAATCATAAACATGTATCTTAATTCAGACAATAACATTTATTATGGTAGCTTAACTTGCCGATGACGCAGTCACATATTTCTACGCAAGCTTTTCACATCTAGCTTAAATTTACCAACTGACACATCTCGCATCCCTAAGGATCTCTAGACAGTTCCCTGTAAGGTTATTTGTACATCACGCAGGCGTTAGTCAATGTGTTTGCTAACCTTTGCTAAGAATGTTACCACCAGCAATTCAAGGTCCTTGAATTTCTAACTTAACCTAGATCGGCGTGCGCTAATTCATTTTTTTGTGAAATGCAACTGACAGGTGACACGTGACCCAATGTTCTAATCAATTGGATAAGCCATGTTTGCTATGACGGAAGTGATCGGAGAAATTACGAGGTATAGCTACTATTACAGTGGTAAACTGTTGGTTGGGGTTAAGTAGGTCTATTACATGGTTTATTTGGGCTCCTTGGGCTCCGTAAGAATATAGACTTTATAGTTATTGGTAGATTATTTCGGGGAGATCAATCTTAGACTATTTTTCATTTTTATGTTAAGGACGTTCGATAACATAAACTCATTATGCGATTCTCAGCGTCAGCCGACAGTCTCATAGACAAAGGACCCATTTTCCTAACACCAAAGGAAGCTTGGTAAAAATTGATAGGGGATCTTAAATGAGTCAACAGTTCTAAGAGCTAAAGAGAGGCTAGTTTAAAACAAAGAAACCCATAATATCGCTAAACGCTGTCTAATCAATGTGCATATAGCATAAGCAATGTGCTTCTTGTGTCCGCAAAGATTTCAATCGAAGCATTTAGCACAACAGGAAACTTCCAAATCTGTCATATTATTCAGTGATACTTCTTGTGAGCTGATTTTTAATGTTTTCCAAGGGGATATGCCAGAATACTTTTAAGGACTACCCTTTCCAGAACTTTTAGAAAGAAAATTCTTTTCCGTTTAATCAAAAACATTCTAATGATATATGTTTCTTTAAATCTGAGTATCTCTACCTCTGGCACAAAAAAGGAGAATTTAAAAGGTTTTTCTAAGATTTCCAGGAATATAAGTTTCGGCATTTAGTTTTCTGTCGTTTATTGGATTTCTTATCAAATCTAAACAAGTTATGGCAAGACCACCCAATCAGTTTTGAATAGTTTGGTCATACAAAAATAAACACAATCATAATTAAATAACTTGATACTTTTAATCAGGGGTCACCAGAATTATACCACCGGTTTATATGGGTTTGGTGCTTTGGATCCTACTAGGTTTTGAACTTACGTAAGAGGTGGATGTTTAAGCCTCTTTATGAGCAATGTCTGCTACACAAGCTTTGGAGAAGGGCAAAAAGACAGAAACTTTTGGTAAATAGCAGTTTTTAAATAGCCATGACTCAGTCCAATAGCAACTGAAACTCATTAATGCGGAATTTTGATAAGAATTGATGCATGAATAGAATTGGGTTTATATGCTGATTTCAAATATATACAATAGATTGAGTTGAATGCTACGCATCCTTAGCTACGAGCCTGAGAAAATTATCCTGATTTTGAAAAAAAGAAAGGAAACACCCCAAAAGTCAAGCGATCATAATGGAAATCATACCATAAGATTCACCATTTCTGGGAACACTACTTTAGAGATCTCAAGCTCCTATCTATAAAAACGTGGAATTTTAGGGGATCTTAGGGGATTTCGAGTGTTTATTCGTTGTTTTTTCAGTAGTGATCGTATCGAATCAATAGTTCTAGAGACCCGGGAAAGAGCTCATTCAAACAAAAATCAAAAGATTTAATGCCCTTTTCAAGAGACCAAAAAGAATAGAGGGCAACTAGCCCCCTTCCTATCGCTCGTTTCTCCAAAAACATCCGATCACAATTCTGAGATAGCCATTAGATTCAGGATAGCTCAAAAGTCCAATAATTATACCTTTGGGGATGACATATACCTGATTTTGAAAAAAAGAAAGGAACCCCCCCAAAAGTCAAGTGATCATAATGGAAATCATACCATAAGATTCACCATTTCTGGGAACACTACTTTAGAGATTTCAAGCTCCTATCTATAAAAACGTAGAATTTTAGGGGATCTTAGGGGATTTCGAGTGTTTATTCGTTGTTTTTTCAGTAGTGATCGTATCGAATCAATAGTTCTAGAGACCCGGGAAAGAGCTCATTCAAACAAAAATCAAAAGATTTAATGCCCTTTTCAAGAGACCAAAAAGAATAGAGGGCAACTAGCCCCCTTCCTATCGCTCGTTTCTCCAAAAACATCCGATCACAATTCTGAGATAGCCATTAGATTCAGGAAAGCTCAAAAGTCCAATAATTATACCTTTGGGGATGAAAAAACTCAACATAGCCCCACATAGACTGTAAATTGCGCAATTTGCCCCTTGTTCACATTTTGTATTTTTTATTGAGAAAAGTATGGAATTTTTGGAGGGAATTTTCTGCGGGGGGTGGGATCCACAAGAAAAATCTTTCGTGGGAGAACATTTTCTGGGGTAATTTTCCAGCGAAAAATTTTACACTGGGGGCGGGGGGAGAGGATTTTCTGGTATGATTTGAATAGCAATCAGAAAGGAAATAACAAAAGACAAGTTTGTTACTTGTGTATTTTTTGGTACACACTCGATAATGTGGATCTACAGAAAAGACAATAACCGGTTTTTACCTGTCAGTATCCGAAGAAAATTTAGTTAGGCTCAGTTGAAATCTACGTTGTAGGTATACTTTTATTAAATATTTAATATATAGAGATGGTGTTTTGGTTGGATTATGTTAGGTTAGGTATTTAATATAATGCGTTCTGTACAGCACTCATTCCATAATTCTGTTTTGTAGTTTTCATAATTTTGTTACTAAAGTATTGTTATTTTCATCATATTTTGGTATATTTTATTATGATTAACCAAACTTAACATCTCAAGTGTTTAGGCCACTGAATAGTACACAAGTAATATTTTTTCAACTGAAAGCAAGGAGCGACATTAAAATTTAAAACGAAAAGAAATAATTTCGTACATGGGAAGGGCTATTCCTTCCTGAACCTTTGCTCTTTACGCTAAAGTTGGACTTTTTGTCAAAATTATTTAATGTTTAAACACAAGGACCGCGAGAAGCATTTTTAAAGAGCCTTAATACTTTAGCGTAAAGAGCAAGGGCTGGGGTAGCTCCCATTATATACTAAATAATTTCTGTTCGTTTTACGATTTAATGTTGCTCCTTACTTTCAGTGAAAAAAAAACTTGTTTTCTTTTTAATTCTTCTAAAAGGATTGTTAGAGACAGTAAACATTACTTAGGGTTGATTAGTCTCAGCAAATTAGCAGGCAATAGAAGCAGAATAGTGTTCAACTATTACGGTTTAAACCGGTTAGCGTTCAATAAAAACCGGAAAAGAAAATTCTTTTCCGTTTAATAAAAAACATTCTAATGATATAAATTTCTTTAAATCTGAGTATCTCTATCTCTGGCACAAAAAAGGAGAATTTAAAGGTTTTTCTAAGATTTCCAGGAATATAAGTTTCGGCATTTAGTTTTCTGTCGTTTATTCGGATTCCTTATCAAAGCTAAACAAGTTATGGCAAGACCACCCAATCAGTTTTGAATAGTTTGGTCACACAAAAATAAACACAATCACAATTAAATAACTTGATACTATTAATCAGGGGTCACCAGAATTATTCCACCGGTTTATATTGGTTTGGTGCTTTTTTTTTTTTTTTTTTTTTTTTTTTTTTTTTTAATCCCACCTCCTCTCCTCTCAGTGGCACTAACAGTGGGTTTGGTGCTTTGGGTCCTACTAGGTTTGAACTTACGGTAGAGGTGGATGTTTAAGCCTTTTTATGAGCAATGTCTGCTACACAAGCTTTGGAGAAGGGCAAAAAGACAGAAACTTTTGGTAAATAGCAGTTTTTAAATAGCCATGACTCAGTCCAATAGTAACTGAAACTCATTAATGCGGAATTTTGATAAGAATTGATGCATGAAAAGAATTAGGTTTATATGCTGATTTCAAATATATACAATAGATTGAGTTGAATGCTACGCATCCTTAGCTACGAGCCTGAGAAAATTATCCTGATTTTGAAAAAAAGAAAGGAAACACCCCAAAAGTCAAGCGATCATAATGGAAATCATACCATAAGATTCACCATTTCTGGGAACACTACTTTAGAGATCTCAAGCTCCTATCTATAAAAACGTGGAATTTTAGGGGATCTTAGGGGATTTCGAGTGTTTATTCGTTGTTTTTTCAGTAGAGATCGTATCGAATCAATAGTTCTAGAGACCCGGAAAAGAGCTCATTCAAACAAAAATCAAAAGATTTAATGCCCTTTTTAAGAGACCAAAAAGAATAGAGGGCAACTAGCCCCCTTCCTATCGCTCGTTTCTCCAAAGACATCCGATCACAATTTTGAGATAGTCATTAGATTCAGGAAAGCTCAAAAGTCCAATAATTATACCTTTGGGGATGACAAAACTCAACATAGCCCCACATAGACTGTAAATTGCGCAATTTGCCCCTTGTTCACATTTTGTATTTTTTATTGAGAAAAGTATGGAATTTTTGGAGGGAATTTTCTGCGGGGGGTGGGATCCACAAGAAAAATCTTTCGTGGGAGAACATTTTCTGGGGTAATTATCCAGCGAAAAATTTTACACTGGGGGCGGGGGGAGAGGATTTCCTGGTATGATTTGAATAGCAATCAGAAAGGAAATAACAAAAGACAAATTTGTTCGATACTTGTGTATTTTTTGGTACACACTCGATAATGTGGATCTTCAGAAAAGACAATAACCGGTTTTTACCTGTCAGTATCCGAAGAAAATTTAGTTAGGCTCAGTTGAAATCTACGTTGTAGGTACATTTTTATTAAATATTTAACATAGAGAGATGGTATTTTGATTGGGTTAGGGTATGTTAGGTTTGGTATTTAATATAATGCGTTCTGTACAGCACTCATTCCATAATTCTGTTTTGTAGTTTTCATAATTTTGTTACTAAAGTATTGTTGTTTTCATCATATTTTGGTATATTTCATTATGATTAACCAAACTTAACATCTCAAGTGTTTAGGCCACTGAATAGTACACAAGTAATATTTTTTCAACTGAAAGCAAGGAGCGACATTAAAATTTAAAACGAAAAGAAATAATTTCGTATATGGGAAGGGCCATTCCTTCCTGAACCTTCGCTCTTTACGCTAAAGTTGGACTTTTTTTCAAAATTATTTAATGTTTAAACACAAGGACCGCGAGAAGCATTTTTGAAGAGCCTTAATACTTTAGCGTAAAGAGCAAGGGATGGGGCAGTTCCCATTATATACAAAATAATTTCTGTTCGTTTTACGATTTAATGTTGCTCCTTACTTTCAGTGAAAAAAAAACTTGTTTTCTTTTTAACTTTTCTAAAAGGATTGTTAGAGACAGTAAACATTACCTAGGGTTGATATAGTCTCAGCAAATTAGCAGGCAATAGAAGCAGAATAGTGTTCAACTATTACGGTTTAAACCGGTTAGCGTTCAATAAAAACCGGTTGAGGGGATCGTTAGAGACAGTAAACATTACTTAGGGTTGATATTTTCTCAGCAAATTTGCAGACGATAGAAGCATAGTAGCCTTCAACTATTACGGTTTAAACCGGTTAGAGTTCAATAAAAACCGGTTTAGGGGATTGTTAGAGACAGTAAACATTACTTATGGTTGATCAGCATATTTGCAGGCGGTAGAAGCAGAATAGCGGCCATGGAAGACAGCATTAAAATACGCGAACCGGTAAGCGGAGGTTTTCACTGGACTCATCTGTCGACTATCCTGATTTGTACGACTTTTTCTGTATTTTTTTTTTTTATCAAATTTGCACAGAGTTCTCATGTTTTATATGTTTTGATACCCTTTCCATTTCTCAAAATGTAATGTTTCTACTCCCGGAAAATAATTCTGGCTTAACAGCTTAGAAAGAATTCTAGGGGTGTGGGATGACAATCTCCTCTTAATGCAGAAGTATTTTAAGGGTAAAATTGAAGATTATATTCTTATGTTTTTCTGCACAGAAATGGAAAAGATGAGAGGGAGAGGGAATACCTGTAAATAATATGTCTATTATTATAGACTTATAAATCAGACTTATAGACTTATAATAAGTCTATTAGACTTATAAATGATAAGTCTAATTCAAATAAGTCCCCTAGAAAATCATAAATTTCGATAACCTTTGGTGCTTAAGCTCCTTCCCAAGAAATTATTGAAGAGGTATATTTTTTCAGGAATGATTATCTTTCTTGAAGTCTTTTTATACAAAATTAAACTTGAATGAAAAAATTGAGGTTGAATAAAATTGAGGTTGAGGTTGATTCAATGGACTTTCTTCCTCTAATGTATTGAGATTTCCTATACCAAGAAAGGGATTCCGGCTTTGCAGACTAGAAATAATTAGGAAGTCAATTGATCTAGTGAGCTCAATTTTCAAGAAAGAATAGAAAGGTCAAGCTTCCAAGTGTTAAAGCCAAGCCCGTATCAAGAGGGGTTAGGGGTTTGACCCCCCCCCCGGAAATGCTTGTCCGACTCGTAACGTAGCAGAATGAACGTAAGCATATTTTTGATGTATTTTTTAAAGTTTTTTAAACCCCCCTGACAAACAATCTTTTGTAACCCCACCCCCTCCCCAACACGTTCTGGCCATATCAACCTTACCGTTATTACAGCCCTATAAAGCTGGGATAGAACAAAGTTTCATCCCCGTTGGTTATCCCCGAATGGGGTGAGAGGATGGTGTAAGGAAGGATATAAGTGGAATGAGACCTTCTTGAGAGGTTTTTAAAGAGGGAGGCTTTGATTAGGTGACCTTAGGCTGTGTCAATCTTCCGCGGTTTGGTTCTGCCGCGAGTTAGTAGGTGTTGCAGTGAGTTATTAAGTAGTGGTAGGCAGAATAGACACCAGGGTCTCTATTTACTGTTGAAAATGTTTCTGTGTTTGTGTCTGTAATACTGGGTTTGGGATGACAGCTCCCCTCTTATTGCTGACCTGCACAGGAAGGGAAGGGGTAAGAAGGAATCCTTGTGGAAAATATTTACTAAAATAACTTCCATGCAAAATCGTAAACTTTCCAATTTCTGTAAGAGATTGAACCATAGCAAAATTATGATTTATAATCTTTTGTCCTCTAGTAGAGTAATTGTTGGCCCGAACAGGGCCGGAATGTTGGCGAGTAAAAATCCTGAAAACTTTTGACAAGGTCTTCATATAGATTTCGGGTCTAAGAGGCCACACTGATACGCGGTATGACCCCCCACATAAGTTAACGGCTATAAAGCTAACATTATACGTCAAACATTCTTTTAAACAGCTCTCGCAGAGCTAGGGAAACGATGGTTAATTTTGAAACCTATACTTATTTTTAAAGCAACTTCAGTACTTATGGTCTTTTACTCGAAGTCTTTTATGCGCAAGCTCAAATTAATATAAGGTGTGGGTGATGGATGGGTTGATAGTACTCTCAGTATCATAGATCTCATAATGTCATAATCCCCCATACTCAATTCTGGGTTTGGTATAGAAAAACAAGTTTTTTTTTCGGATGAAAATAAATGGCAATATTAGAGCTTGAAACAAATATACATTATTCTTTATATCAAGGGGACTGCCTTCCCCCTCAGTCCCTGGTGTTTAAGCTGAAGTCAAACTTTTTTCTCCAAAGGCTTCAAAAACGAAGGAGTCGGAATGGGATAAATGGAATTAGAATGGGAGTGGGATACCAAGTATTTTTCATAATTTTTAAGTTTAGAAGACGTTATACATGTGCATTTCCTTTAAGCGATTATAATATTCCATTCAAATACTATGAAAGCGGTTTGTAAATAAAAAACATGCAACTTCTGCATTATTTGTTACACTTAATTTGTAACTCAAAAATGCTTCAAGTAGAATATTGTTAAAATTTTAGTGTTAAAAGGAAGTTCTAAGGAGGGGAGCAGCCCCACTCACATAATAAATCATGTCTGTTCGATTTACATTTTTTTCGTCAATCCTTACTTTAATTAAAAATATTTTTTAATTTAACTTTTTAATGCTTTTTTTCATTGATCTTTATTCAACATCGGATGCACTTAAAATTTCCTCTTAGTCTAGACGGCTTCAAGTCGTTATGGCCGGATGCAGTTCTTTTTAAAGGAAAAGTTAAGAGAAACTAATTTATGAAAAGAACACTGGTGATTACTCTTTGCTTGTCATCGTGGCGAGACCCCCTTATTCTTCAAACTATTAATTTCACTTATATGTTTCAACTAGAACCTACTGCAGAATCCCTGCTTTTTTTTGTATCTTACTCAAGACAACAGCAAGAAAAATCCGCTGAGTCAAAGCTGAATTCGTAGAAACACTCCCAGCAACTGCAATGCAGCTTCCCGGTCGATATAGAAGAATGGGATCCCCTTTCCTACTCAAAACTTTGGAGTCTCTCTTTCTCTCTCTCTTTTTGACTTAGCTTTATGAAAATAAGCCAAACGGAAAATTCAGAGAATGTCCTTAGACATCTGAATTAGATATTAAATGCATGCTTGAGACCAGTTTTGTTCAAAATTTCATTAAACATATCAATTAAAAGAATTTAGCCGTTTTGTATGCTCCATCCTTAAACGGCGTATAGAAGTAATGTAATGAATGGTGGCCGGCAGAAAATACCCCGCCCCCAAATTAAAATAACCCCCTGGAAAATATCCCGCCCCCACAGAACAGAAATTACTTTTTTTTCAAACGAAAGTACGCCAAGAAAAATTTTTCACCCGAGATCGTCCGCAAGAAATTTTCTGGATGGAATTTTCAACTAGAATGGAATTGTTTTGGGGGGATTTTCCTGAAGGGGAGTATGTTTACATGAAAAGAACTTTCAATGGAGGAGTTTTTGTGTGGGGGGAAGGAATTTTTCGTGGAGGGGGAGCCGGATTTCCCGGTATTATTTAAAAATGATCAGAAATTGAATAAAAAACAACTGAAAGTAAGGAATAGAAGCAAAACTTAAAACGGAAGGAATTTATTACGTATATGAAAGGAGTTGCCCCCTCCTCAAAACTTTGCTCTTTAGGCTAAAGTTTTGACTTTTTGTCCCAATTCTTTAAGAACGATTCCCGTTTAATAAGAAAACAAATGTATAATACATTGTGCCAACATCGTTTTTTACTTAGGCAGCGCTATTGCGCTGCCTATGATAATAAGCTTTTTTTTAATTCGTCTATTATTAAGGAGAGGTGGTAGCGTATATTTTCAGTCTACACCTTTATTATTGGTGCTGAGATGGAAGGGGGGGGTAGTAGTATCTTAGTAGTGACCAAGTTAATTCAGGTTATGTTTGATGAAATCGTGCAATTACAACCCTTGCCATGAGGGCTTTGAGGGGTGGGGGTAGTTGTCATCCTCAAAGACATAATTTCCGGATCTTCAATCCACTTTGAACAAAATGGCTCTCTCAGAATTTCAATTGGATATGGTTGGGGAAATGATGGGCATGGGGGGGCTGGTTGCCCTCCAATCACTTTTGACTATTAAAAAGGGCACCAACCCTTTCAATTTCCAATCGAATGAGCCCTTTCCTAAGTTTTGTATGATAACTCCTTTTAGACGAAGCGCCCTGGTGTAAAAAAAAAATAAAAATAATAATACATTGTTTCCGTACCGCTCTTTACTTCATCAGTGCTATTGCGCTGCCTATGATTATCGATTTTGGATGCGTTTCAATGACTCGCGAGAAGCCAGACCAAAGTGGTGAGGGTAGAGCCCTCTTGGTACAGTCTCTTTAAGGGACTAATATGGTAGATGAAGGCCAGGGGACCTGGAATCTTTCAAAGACATGCCCCTTAAAAAAAAAATCTTAACGGCATTTCACGTAAGATCTTTTTTGTATAAATTAATTTTTAAAAAGTTTATCCACAAAAAAAGTTTTTTAAAAAAAAGTAAAGAGCTTAAAAAAGAAATAAAGTCAAATAATTTTTGAAATAAAATAATATGGAGTCTACTAGAAAAAAATCAAAAGATATAAAGATTTTTTTCCCATGACAAAGACTATGTTAATAAAAAGTAAATCGAAAATTAGTTTAAAAACCTTTTTCCACAAAATAAGTTTGTCAAAGAAGAGTAAATCGCTCCATTACAAAAAAATGAGTAGAAATAATTTCAAATAATTTTTTAAGCGTAAAACTACCACAAATCACCATCAATAAATAAATTCAACCCAAAACGAACAGAAATCAGAGGTTAAAGGCCATACGGCTCCAATGTTTTATTATTTATTTATTATTATTTTTTTTCCCAGAGGCACTTCATATGAAAGGGTTCGTCGTAGAAACTTCAAAGGTGGCTCATTTGATTGGAAATCGAGGGTTCTAGTGGCATTTTTAATAGTCGAAAATGATTGGAGGGCAACTAGCCCCCCCACGCCCATCATTCCCCCAAACATATCCAATCAAAATTTTGAGATGGCCATTTTGTTTAGCGTAGTTGATTTCCAGATAGAAAATATATTTTTGAGGAGGACACTCCCCCACAACCCTCAGGGCAAGGGTTTTAAGTTATGCCCTGGGGCATATAAGGTTTTTATAGAAGGCGTTGCCGTAATAACTTCAAAACAGGCTCATTCGATTGGAAATTCAAAGGGCTAGTGCCCTTTTTAATAGTCGAAAGTGATTGGAGGGAACCTAGCCCCCCCCCCCCCCACACCCATCATTTCCCCATCATCATCATTTCCACACCAATCAAGATCTTGAGATTGTCATTTTGTTCAGCATAGATGGTTTCCAGATAGAAAATATGTTTTTGAGGAGGACACTCCCCCACAACCCTCAGGGCAAGGGTTTTAAGTTATGCCCTGGGGGCATATAAGGTTTTTATAGAAGGTGTTGCCGTCGAAACTTCAAAAAAGGCTCATTCGATTGGAAATTCAGAGGGATAGTGCCCTTTTTAATAGTCGAAAGCATTGGAGGGCAACTAGCCCCCACGCCCATCACTCCCCCAAACACATCCAATAAAAATTTGAGATAGCCATTTTGTTAAGCGTAGTTGATTTCCATATAGAAAATATTTTTTTGAGGAGGGCGCTCCCCCACAGCCCTTAGGGCAAGGATTTTAAGTTATGACCTGGGTGTATGTAAGGTTTTTATAGAAGGCGTTGTCGTAGAAACTTCAGAAAAGGCTCACTCGATTGGAAATTCAAAGGGCTAGTGCCCTTTTTAATAGTCAAAAAGTGATTGGAGGGAAAATAGCCCCCCACGCCCATCATTCCCCCGAACACATTCAATCAAAATTTTGAGATAGCCATTTTATTAAACGTAGTTTTAAGTTCTGGAAATTAGGTCTTTGAGAATGACAACTGCCCCACAGCCCTCTGGGCGAGGGTTGTAAGTTATGCCCTGGGGGATATAAGGTTTTGTATAGACAACGTTGTTATAGAAACTTCAGAAAGGGCTGATTCGACTGGAAATTGAAATGTCTAGTTCCCTTTTTAATAGTCGAAAGTGATTCTAAGGCAACTGACACCCCTTCCACGCCCACCATTTCCCCAAACACATCCAATCAAAATTTTGATATAGCCATTTTGTTCAACGTAGTTGAAAGTTCTGGAAATTTTATGTTTGAGCAGGACACTCCCCCTACAGTCTTCAGGGGCAAGGGTTATAAGTTTTGCCCTGGAGGCATGCATGGTTCTTATGGAAGGAATGCTCGTATAAACTTCAGAGAGGACTCATTTGATTGGAAATTGAAAGTTCTAGTTCACTTTTTAAGTGTCAAAAGATATTGGAGGGTAAGCAGCTCCCCCCCAAACCCTTTTTTCCCAAATGCATCCAATCAAAATTTTAAGATGGCTATTTTGTTGAAAATAGTTCAAAGATCATATAACAAAAGTTACGGTGTTGGCACAACCCGCCAGGGCCCAGGGGCAGGCGTTGTAAGTTATGCCCAGGGGGCATATATGGGTCTTATGGAAGGGATGCTCGTATTAACTTCAAAGAGGGACAATTTGATTGGAAATTGAAAGTTCTAGTTCACTTTTTAAAAGTGAAAAGAGATTGGAGGGCACCTATCCCCCCCCCCCCATCCACGCCCTTTTTCCGCAAACCCATCCGATAAGACCTTTGAGGTACCTTTTTTTTTTAAATAGTTCAAAGACCATACAAAGAAAACTCAGGGGTCAACACAGCCCCCCAGGGCCTGAGGGCATGTGTTATAAGTTATGCGTTGTGAGGATAAATGGTCCTTTTTGAAAGGATGCTCGTAAGAAACTCAGAGATGGCTCATTTGATTGGAAATTGAAAGTTCTAGTTCAGTTTTTTAGAGTAAAAAGAGATTGGATGATGAAAGATCCATTAGTTCAAGAATTTATTTCACTATAATTGTATTTTTATTTTCAATGCTGTAAGAACTGGAAAAGAAGATATTTGTAATGTTATCCGTTTTCAGATAAGCGCCAAAGACGCATTCGGCTTTTGGTTTTTATTTACAGTTAGGAAAGGAGGCAGTATCCAATCACTTGTTTGTAGGGAAACTATATTCGTTTTTAACAACTTTAAAAAGAGCTAATAAGTTAAACTGAATATTTGATGTATAATGATATTAATTGCTGATAGCTCATCAGTTCACATTTTCAATATTAAGTACAAAAGAAAATATTTGTCATAAAATTGGTTTTCAGTAAAGCGCCAATGACGCAGTAGGTTTTAGACTTTTACAGTGAGAGAAGGAGGTTATACCCAAACTCTTGTTTGTGGTGATTTTTGTTCGTTTCAACTTGATTTGCATATTCAATTTAAGTTTCACTCGTTTTAAGATTTATTTATTAATTTACATTAATATCTATTGTATGTCTGTTTGCATTGATTGTTTATTTAATTTCTGTTCGTTTCATGTGTCATTTATACTTCAATAGGAAAATATATTTTTTCGTTTTAAGCTTGATTTTCATATTCAATCTAAGCATTACTCGCTTTAAGATTTATTTATTCATTTATATTATTATTTGTTGTATGTTTTTGTTATGATTGTTTCTTTAGTTTCTGTTCGTTTTGGGTTTCATTTATTCTTTAATAGTAATTTCTGGTCGTTTTGAGTTTGAATTTTAAAAAGTATTTATATCTACAGAGCTTAACTTTAAAATTGCCTTTACTTTTCTTTGAAAAAATTATTTTTAGGAATTTTTTTTTAATTAATTACAATAAATAACCGAGTCAAACGAGCACTAATTAACATGAGTAGGGCTGACGACCCCCATGCCTTCTCAAGACCAGAACATAATTTGCAAAGCCAACTATGCTTTCAAAGAATAGCTAAGCCTTATTAAACTTTTTAAGGTCATATGTTTTTAGCTTAAATTTGATGATTTTTCGCCTACATTTTTTTTCTTATAATGTTTTTTTTTTAATTTGGTACCCGCTGCTGCCAAAAATTACAGAAGTTCATATGGAGGTTTTTCAACAAAAATAGATTTTAGGATACTTATTTTTAGGATAAGTTGTTAAGATACTTATGATTTGTAAATTCCTCTTTTTCACTTTGCTTAGCACTTCTCAAGGAAACTAAAAAAAGCTCAAATAAAATTTTCAAATGTGGAAAACCCCATTTTTCCAAATTTGGAAAAACAAATTTTGGGGGGGAGGGTATTTTCCACGGGGGGTATTTTCTGTGGCGGTATTTTCCGGTGGGTATTTTCTGCGTAGGGGGGGGGTTCCGTGTAGGATGAAAATTGAGATGGATATCGATTTAACTTTTCAGTTCCCTTCATTTGATAAACGGAAAAAGACTAAATGAGCCTCTTTCTCTAAACAGTCCTATGTGAAATTCGAACTTTAATGTAAAGACCTGGTTTTGAGAAAACTCATAATTTAATAAATCTTGGATACGGTGCTTAAAAAGAATAAGAACTATTTAAAAATATGTTTTTTTAAGCAAAAGTAAGGAGCGATATTAAAATTTAAAACACACAGAAATGATTTTGCATATAAAAAGGGCTGCCTTCTCCCTTAATCCTTCAATCAAGGGCATATCCAGCAGGGAGGTTAAATGTTTGAATCCCCCCCCCCCGAAATGTTTGTCATACTCGTAAAAATGTAAAAAAAAGTTAATAGAAACAAATTTCTGATGTGTTGAAGTTTTTTTCTAAAATCCCCGAAATTTTTTTGTAACCCCCAACCCCTCGAAAAAAATCTTGGATACGACCCTACCTCCAGTGCTTACATTAAAGCTTGTCGTGTTTATCTAATACTTCAAGAACAGATGCTACAACACAAAGGGCTAATGATAACGATACGAAACGTATTATTCACAGTTCCTCAAGAAATGAAATGTTCATTAATGCATGTTCACTTTAGAAAAAAAAATTCTAGTTGATATGTTATTAAATGCAGTCAATATTTGGAATATTTAAACAAATGAATTAAATATATTTTCGTTCTCAATTGGTTTTCAGTAAAGAAAAAAAAAACTTTTGTGCAAACAGCGAGGGTTTGGGTAGGCAACTCTCCTCTTATATATAGGATAATTTTCATTATTTTTATCTTTAATGTGGATTTTTACTTTTACTTAGGAAAACCTTCTTTTTAAATTTAATAGCTTAAAGAGCTATCAAGTTCAAAAGGCTATTTTTTATAATAAAAATGGGTTAAGAAAGGACAATTTCGAGATTGACCTCACCCCTCCTGCAATAGTTTTTGCGCCCCCAAAAACAAATCTTAAAAACAGATATCTTCTGTTAATTATGTTCACTTGCTAAATTGAATTGAATTAAACCAGAGGTTCTTAATGTATAGGGTGCGACCCTCCTTAGTGGGGGCAATTATTTTTTAAACAATATTATATTGATAGGACAGAAAAAGATTTGTGAAATTTCTGTAATAAGAATCGCGTACTGCATATTGTGCATAATTCAGTATATTACACATTACATACAGGCATATTATATATACATTATATGTATATATGATATATAATACACAGTATATAATACCCAATATGATATATATACACTGTGTAATGTATAATACACAGGTATATTCACATTACATACAGGCATATTATATATACATTATATGTATATATGATATATAATGCACAGTATATAATACCCAATATGATATATATACACTGTGTAATGTATAATGCACAGGTATATTACACATTACATACAGGCATATTATATATACATTATATGTATATATGATATATAATACACAGTATATAATACCCAATATGATATATATACACTGTGTAATGTATAATACACAGGTATATTACACATTACATACAGGCATATTATATATACATTATATGTATATATGATATATAATACACAGTATATAATACCCAATATGATATATTTACACTGTGTAATGTATAATTCACAGGTATATTATATACATTACATACAGGCAGCAGCCATCATTATGTATAACAAGTTTGGTGTTTTATCGATAAACTACTATCTAATTTAATTTATTATAACTGACAATTAAAATTATTTTTATGAGGGGGAGGCACATCTGAGGCTGACCAGAGGAGGAGAGGCGTGGCCTGAAAAGTTTGAGACCCTCTGAATTAAACTATCTGGGGTTGGACATTATAAAGGTTTTCAGCCTATTTAACCCTGTATCTTGTATTACTGAATTGAAATTTATGTCTTTTTGGATTGCCATTTTGGGTTGCTTTTATTGTGTTTTGGGCTGTCTTTTGCTACTGCAATCAGCAGAACTATTAAGTCAAAACATACCAGAGAAACAAAACCAACAAAAACTTGTTTCTTTTGGCCTGTCTCATTGATTTTCTCTTAGAAGAGCTGTCCACATGTCTTGCCGAGGCTTTATGAGAGGAGGTGTCATCTATTTTTAGAAAAAAAAGACAAATAAATTTCACCGATAATCAAATATTTGCAATGAAATTAGAATTTCTAAGAGGATGTTTCAAAGGAGATCATGAATCAGAAATTCTATGGTCGTTTTGGCCACGAGACGGGTCGTAACTGTATAAAATTACCAGTTGAGGATATCCAATGGAAAGCAAAGCTACTTTGTAAGACGGAAGAGCGAAAATTATTATAGATATCAATTAAAAATGTAAAATTTAAAAATTGACTTTGCTTCAATTGTTCAAATCAACTTATCTAGAATTAATTAAAAAAACTTTTTCCACAAAATAAGTTTTTCAAAGAAAAGTAAAGAACTCCATTAAACAAAAAATGAGCGAAAATAAAATCAAATAATGTACCAAGCGTGAAACTACCACAAATCAGCATCGATAAATAAATGAAAACCCAAGGGAACAAAAATTACAATAAATAACCGAGTCAAACTCAAAACGAGCAGAAATTAACACAAGTTGGGCTAAAAACCCTCATGCCTTTCCAAGGCCAGAACATAATTTGCACTTTACTGAAAAAAATAAATGTTTTTACTTTTATAACTTTAATAAATCAAATAATATCAACATTTTGATTACTAAATATCAGTATATTTATATTAAACTGACCATGCACATTGCACATTCATTTACTGAAAAAAATTCAAATGAATTTACCGGGAAAATGCGCATTGTCAGTTTAATTTACATATGCTGATATTTATTTCTCAAAATCTTAATTAATTTTTGTTTTCTCTAGGTTATAAGTGAAAACATTAAAAAAATAATTTTTTTCAGTAAAGTACACATTATATTCTGGCTTTTAGAAAGCATAGGGTTTAGAACCCTACTCAGATTAATTTCTGCTCGTTTTGACTTTGAATTATTGTAATTTCTAATTGTTTTGGGTTTCATTTATTTATTGATACTGATTTGTGGTAGTTGTACGCTTGGTAGATTATATGATTCTATTTTTGTTCATTTTTGGTTTAATGGAGTTCTTTACTCTTTTTTGAAAAACTTATTTTGTGCAAATAGTTTTTTTGATTAATTTTTGTTCGTTTTATATTGACATAGTCTTTTTCAGGGATTGAGACTGAGCCTCTTCTGAAGTTAAACAACCATCTCTTCCATAAAAACCTTTAATGCCCCTGGGTACAACTTACAAACCTTGCCCCTAATATTTGGGGTTTGTTACAACCCCAAAAGCCTTGTTATATGATATTTAGATTATTTTGAATAGCATTACTATCTCAAAATTTCTATTAGGCTTACGACAACACTTTCTATGCCCCAAGGGCATAACTTACAACCTTAGCCCTGAGGGCAGTTGGGGGCAGTCACACTCAAAACATAATTTCCGGACTCTTCAACTACGTTCAATAAAATTGCTATATAAAAATGTTGATCACAAGTGTTTGGGGAAATGATGGGTATGAGGGGGGGGACATTTGCCTTCCGATCACTTTTGAATGTTATTAACGGCACTAGCCCTCTCAATTCCCAATTAAATTAGTCCTTATTGAAGTTTATACGACAACGCTGGCAAAGACCAAATTTCCAGAATTTTCAACTACGTTGAACAAAATGTCTATCTCAAAACTTTTGGTTGGAGGTGTTTGGCCAAATGGTAGTCTTGAGAGGGGCGTTAGTTGCCCTCCAATCACTTTTGACTATTAAATAAGGCACTAGTGCTTTCAATTTCCAATCGAATGAGCCCTTTTCGAAGTTTTTATTACAATGCTTTGTATAAAACCATATATGTCCCCAGGGCATAACTTAAAACCCTTGCATCGAGGGCTTTGGGGGAGTTTCATCCTCAAAGACATAATTTCTGGACTTTTCAACTACGTTGAACAAAATGGCTATCTCGAAATATTTATTAGATATTTTTGGGAAAATGGTGGGCGTGGGAGGGGTGTAAGTTTTCCTCCAATAACTTTTGACTATTAAAAAGGGCATTAGCCCTTCGAAGTTTTCGAATTTTCTATTACAACGCTCTATAAAAACATTATATGCCCCCAGGGTATAGATTACAACCCTTGCCCTGAGGGATGTGGGGGTGGTTGATCATCCTCAAAGACATAATATCCAGAACATTAAACTACGTTGAAAAAATGGCTATCTCAAAATTTTGTTTGGATGTGTTTGGGGAAATGGTGGGCATGAGAGAGAGGTTAGTTGCCCTCTAATCAGTTTCAACTAGCCTATTAAAAAGGGCAATAGCCCTTTCAATATTCAATTAAATGAGCCTTTTTTCAAGTTTCTACGACAACATTTTCTATAAAAAAAACTTATATTCCCCCAGGGCACAACTTACAACCTTAGCCCTAAAGGTTCTGGTGGGAGTGTAATCCTCAAAGACCTAATTTACAGAATTTTCATCTACGTTGAACAAACTGGCTATCTAAAAATTTTGATTGGATGTGTTTGGGGAAATGGTGGGTGTCAGAGGGGGGTTTATTTTCCCTTCAATCACTTTCGACTATAAAAAGGGCACTAGCTCTTTCAATTTCCAATTGAATGAGTCCTTTTTGAAGTTTTTACAACAACACTGTCTATAAAAACCTTGCATGCTCCCAGGGCATAACTTAGAACCCTTGCTCTCAGGGCTGTGGGGGGGAGAGGGGTTGTCATCCTTAAAGACCCAATTTCCAAAACTTCCAACTAAGTTGAATAAAATGGCTATCTAAAAATTTTGATTGGATGTGTTTGGGGAAATGGTGAGCTTGAGAGGAAGGCTAGTTGCCCTCCAATGCTTTTCGACTGTTAAAAAGTGCACTAGCCCTTTCAATTTCCAATCGAATGAGCCCATTTTGATGTCTATAAATACCCTTTCTATAAAAACCTTATATGCCCCCAGGACATAGTTTACAACCCTTGCCCTGAGGGGTTTGGGAGGTTTGTCATCCTCAAAATCCTAATTTCCAGAACTTTCAACTACGTTGAACAAAATGGCGATCTCAAAATTTTAATTCATTGTGTTTGGGGAAATGGTGGGCGTGAGAGGGGGTTAGTTGCTCTCCATTCTCTTTCGACTATTAAAAAGGGAACTAGCCCTTTCAATTTCCAATCAAATGAGCCCTTTTTGAAGTTTCTACGACAACACTTTCTATAAAAACCTTATATACCCCCAGAGTATAACATACAACCCTTGCCCTGAGGGCTCTGAGAGGATTGTCATCTTAAAAGACCTAATTTCCAGAACTTTTAACTACGCTGAACGAAATGAATATCTCAAAATTTTGATTGGATGTGTTTGGGGAAATAGTGGGCGTGAGAGTGGGGTTAGTTGCCCTCCAATTACTTTCAACTATTAAAAAAGGCACTAGCCCTTTCAATTTTCAATTGAATGAGCCCTTTTCGAAGTTTTACGACAACGCTTTTTATAAAACCTCTTATGCCCCCAGGGCATAATTTACAACCCTTACCCTGAGGGCTTGGGGGATTGTCATCTTCAAAGACATAATTTCCAGAACTTTCAACTACGTTGAAGAAAATGGCTATCTCTAAACTTTGATTGAATGTGTTTGGCGAAATCGTGGGCGTGAGAGGGGGTCAATTACTCTCCACTCACTTTCAATTATTAAAAAGGGCCATTTCAATTTCGAATCAAATAAGCCCTTTTTGAAATTTCTACAACAACGTTCTATATAAACCTTATATGCCCCCAGGGCATAACTTACAACCCTTGCACTGAGGGCTCTGAGGGGGTTATCATCCTAAAAGACCTAATTTCCAGAAATTTTGACTACGTTGAACAAAATGGATATTTTAAATTTTTGATTGGATGTGTTTGGGGAAATGGTGGGCTTCAGAGGGGGGTTAGTTTCCCTTCAATCACTTTCGACTATTAAAAGGGCACTAGACCTTTCAACTTCCAATTGAATGAGTCCTTTTTGAAGTTTTTACAACATCGCTTTCTATAAAAACCTTGCATGCCCCCAGGGCATAACTTACAACCCTTGCTCTTAGGGCTGTGGGGGGGAGAGGGGTTGTCATCCTTAAAGACCCAATTTCCAAAACTTCCAACTAAGTATAATAAAATGGCTATCTAAAAATTTTGATTTGATGTGTTTGGGGAAATGGTGGGCGTGAAAGGGGTGTTAATTGCCTTTCATTCACTTTCGACTATTACAAAGGGCACTAGCCCTTTGAATTTCCAATCGAAAGAGCTCTTTTTCAAGTTTCTACGACAAAGATTTCAATAAACACTTATATGCCCCCAGGGCATAACTTATAACCCTTGCCCTTAAGACTGTGGGGGGAGTGTCCTGCTCAAAGGTATAACTTCTTGAACTTTAAGCTGCGTGAAACAAAATGGCTATCTCAACAATTTGATTGGATGTGTTTGAGGAAATAGTGGGCGTGGAAGGGGTGTTAGTTGCCTTTCAATCACTTTCGACTATTAAAAAGGGTACTAGCCACTCCAATTTCCAATCGAATGAGCCCTTTCCGAAGTTTCTGCTACAGCTCCTTCGATGCGAAGTGCCCTGGTGTAAGACCAAGAAAAAAAAATATAATACATTGTGCCAACATAGTTCTTTACTTGGGCAGCACTATTGCGCTGCCTATGATACTACCAAGGTAAGTGAAGCTGTCCACTTGATGAATCTTTTCGTTACCCAGTGTCACCTTTTCATCTTCACTTATTCCTAGCCTTAGTGACTTAGTATTCTTAACATTAATTTTCAAACCTATCCTAGCACACTGAACTCGCAAAACCTCCAAGAGTTCATTCATGTTGCTCACACTTTCATCTAAGATGCTTTAATTCTCAGCATAACCTAGGTCTAGGAGAATTTTACTTCCCAATTTAATTCCGTGTTCTCCCATTGCCTTTGCTGGGCTCCTTAAGACAGTGTCCATCAAAATGATCCATATAAATGGGGATAGAACGCAACCCTGGTTAACTCCTGATTTAATTTGAAACCAGCTACTAACCTTATTTCCTATCTTCACAGCAGCAGTGTTATTCTCGTACACATCACCAATCACTTAAGTTATTAAATTTTTATGTATATGTCTGGTGCACCTTACACGGATAAGACCTTCATTAGAGCTCTTCTATCAGCTGAATCAAACGATTGTTCATAATCTATACAAGTGAGGACTAACGGTGTTTGCTGACTCAGCCACTTCTCAATTATTAATCGGTGAGAGAAAATTGGGTCGACATATCCTCTACCATTCTTAAAACGCGCTGTTTTTCTCTTAAAACCTTGTCTACGGCATCTCTCTAAGTCTAAGAAGTATCATCATACCAAGTAATTTGCTACCTACAGAAAGCAGGCTAATGCCTCTACAGTTACCACACTCACTCTTATCACCTTTCACACTCTTATTTCTTCTACTACCTTTTGTATAAAGGGGTTTATCAGAGTTTTTCTAAAATCAAGAGGTACTTCTCTTGTTTCAAAAATTATATTCAAAATCTTCAATAATTTATCTGCAAAAAAAACATTTAATAAGCTGTTCTCAATGGGAGAATCAGCAGGATGCTGTAGACAAGGATGATCGATGATAAATTTCCCTGCCGATTATCTCTTTGAATTCAATACAGTAAACTGTTTTTGACCATTGTTTCAGACTAATGAAAACGTCGAATATGATTTTTAGCCGTAACAACGATGATATTTCTTCCAGAATCTACGGCTTAAGTATGAAATACTTCGATTTCGGGGATAATCCTATAGGGATTCAGGCCAAGATGAGAGTCTTGTTGGTTAGAAAACGAATTTAATTTGCTGGACTCAATTTCTGCTTCTATCTTGTACCTGGGCCTATTATGTATTATAGTTATACTTGTCGGTAAAATCGAAATTCAGCCTGACTAAGCCTGACTAAATTAAGCCTATTATGTATTTTGTTTGATTTTTTTTTCTTGAATAATATACAATTTTCAGGCGTAACGTTTATGACCAACTAATCAGACTAAGGATTTGAGGCATAATTTTTTGAAATTAGGAAAGGCGTAAGATTTGAACGGTATTTTTCCTATCTGTACGTTGAATGTGGCGGAATATACAAATGCATAATATTAATAGGCAATAGATAGGAGCAACAAGTGCTGGTGGAAATTTCCAAGCCAGATTTTTCCGATCATGGCGTTTTAATCAAGAAAATACGCATTCGATTCCAAAATCTTTGTTTTTATCCTGGAGTATGATAATTTTTTGGCTGCGGCATTGATCTGAGGGGTATCATCTGCCCTGATACCCCTATGGGGTATCATCTAAGGTAAATCTGCCCTGAGTAGCTATAAGTCTCAAAACAATAAATATTTATATAGCAATTCATGCTAGATGACTATGGAAATAAACATTGAATTTGAAATTACATTCAAACGTCTCTGATTAAAGAGGTCCACAATACAAGAGCATATCCATTTTTTTTTTGGGGGGGGGGAAGGAGAGGGGCACAGAAAAACTCTATAAAACACATCATAATTCTGTTTATATTCATTTTTGTTACCTTTTTACGAGTTGGACACAAATGAATGACGGTGTCATATATTTGTATTAATTTAAAAAAATTGCCACAAAATTAGTTTTCAAGGAATAGTAAAGAGCTCTATTAAGCCAAAAATGGGCAGAAATAAAGTCAAATAATCGTCCAAGCATAAAACTACCACAAGTCACTCTCAACAATTAAATGAAACTCAAAACGAACAGAAATTATAATAAATAGCCGATTCAAACTCAAAACGACCAAAAATTAACATTACTAGGGCTGACAACCCTCATGACTTGTCAAGACCAAAACATAACTTAGGCTTTACTAAAAAAAAGAATGACCGTGGATTATCAGTTTAATTTACCTATATTGATATTTTTTCCTTAAAATAAAAAATGGGTAAAAAAAGTGAGTAAAAAAGTTATTACTGATTTAAGTAAAAACAAGTGAACATTTAGACATATTTTGTTTTCAGTAAAGTGCAAATTATGTTCTGGTCTTGAGAAGGCATGGGAGTTATCAACCCTATCAATGTAAATTTTTGCTTGTTTCGAGTTTGAATCCGCTATTTATTCTAATTTCTATTCATTTTCAGTTTCATTTATTTATTGATAGTGATTTGTGGTAGCTCTTGGATGATTACTTGACTTCATTTCTGCCCATTTTTGGCTTAATGCATCTCTTTACTTTTCTTTGAAAAGCTTTTTTTGTGGAAAAAGATTTTTTAGATGAATTTCTGTTCGTTTTTATTGACAAAGTCGTTTTCACGAAAAAAATATTTTATATCTTTTTGGTGTTTTTTTTTCTTTAAGAATACATAGTTTGGCATAATTGTGGGGGTTTGACATGGCCAATATCCCTAAAGACTTAGTTGCTGAACCGTTCTACTTTGCTGAACAAAATAGTTGTCTCAAAATTTTGACTAAATGTGTTTGGGAAAAAAATCGGCTTGATAGACGAGCTGATAGCCCTCCAATCTCTTTTTACTCTTAGAAAGGACGCTAGAACTTTAAATTTTGAATCGAATTAGCTTCTTTAAATGTTTCAATCATATTTCTAGCTATTATAGAGTGGTGCTGCCTACGATAATGCTTATCTGCCTTTTTGAAAACGTGCATGTATACAGTTTTTTTTTTTAATTGGAACGCCCCCTAAACACTTCGTATAGGTTTCACCTCAATAAACTCTAAGTGTCATTAGTTCCAGTAACTGTAGTACAGAACGCAAGCAAATAGTACTTTCTGGCTAGTTCAAACCTCCCCACAAGTTGCTCTTTAAGGTCTAACTTAATAATATATTGTCTTTTAGATTCTGCTTTGTCACCTTTTTGAAACTTTACATGCTCATAGTTTGTTTTGATCTAATTCAACGTCCGCCTAAATATTTCTTATATTCGATTACTGAAGACATTGTTATATTCTCTTTGGACTATTGGCTACAAAATGACTTTCTTACAATTTCGATCGAATGTGTTTGGCGAAAAGAGGATATCAGGGAGAGGGGGGGGGGCTATTTTCTCTCCATCACGATTGAATCTTAAAATGGAACTAGAAGTATGCATTTCCAATCAAATGAGTCTCCTCTAAAGTTCACAAGACCACCTCTTCATAAAAACCTTATATCTTCCCGGGGCATAACTTAAAACCCTTATCCTTATACTTTGGGGGGTTGTGTCAATCCCAAAGGCCGTGTTATGAGATCTTTGGACTATTTTTGAACAACTGGCTATCTTAAAATTTCTATCGGATGCATTGGGGGAAAATATGATGTGGGGGGAATATGACTGCCCTCCAGTAAATTTTACTCTTAATAATGGCTCTTCAACTTCCGATTTCCAATCCATTGAACCCCCTTCAAAGTTTATACGACCACCGTTTCCATAAGAACCTTAAATTCCCTCGGGGCATACCTTACAACCCTTGCCCTGAGGACTGTGAGGGGGATCTCATCCTCAAAGACATAATTTCTGGACTTTTAAACTATGTCAAACAAAATAACTATCTTGAATTTTTGGAAGTGTTTGGGGAAATGATGGTCTTGGGGGGGGGGTGGTTGCCCTCCAATCACTTTTGACTATTAAAGAAGGCACTAGCCCTTTCAATTACCAACCGACTGAGCCCTTTCAGATGTTTCTACGTCAACAAATGGCCATCTTAAAATTTCTATCAGATACGTTTCTGGAAAATACGACGTTAGTGTGTGAGGAGGGGGGGGGAGGCCATTTGCCTTCTGATCACTTTGAATCTTAAAAACAACACTATAACTTCTGATTACCAATCCAATGTGGCCTCTTTGAAGTTCATACGACCACCATTTCTATAAAAAAAAACTTATATACCCCAGGGCGGAACTTACAACTCTTGACCTGAGGGCTATATGGGGGGGGGGGAGAGTTATCCTCGAAGACATAATTTCTGGACATTTCAACTGCACTGAACAAAATGACTATCTCAAAAATTATGATTGAATGTGTTTAGGGAAGTGATTGGTGTATGGAGAGGGGCTGGATGACCTCCAATCACTTTTGACTATTAAAAAGGCCAGCAGAACTTCTGATTACCAATCAAATGAGCCCCCTCTGAGGTTTACAAGTCATAATTTCCGGACATTAAAACTACACTGAACAAATGGCTATCTCAAAATTTTGATTGGATGTGTTTGGGGAAGTGATTGAAGTGGGAGAGGGGGACTGGTTGCCCTCCACGAACTCTTTTGAAGTTCCTATGACATTTGTTTCTATAAGAAGTGCCCTGGTTAAAAAAAAACAATATATTGTGACCACATCGCTCTTTACTTAGGCAATGCTATTGCGCTGCCTATGATATTTTGTCTTGAAATTTCAATAATACAGCCCTCGAAGTGCTGATTAGACCAGGTAAGCCCCCCTAAAATTCAGCCTATTGTCGCCCATGCCTGGATGTCCCACGGGATACGGCCTTGCCTCAATAATATGAAAGCAAAGGCGTCACCACGGACGAGTAAAGGAGGTGGTGACCGCATACGGAAACTAGAAGAGATTTATAAGGTATATCACACGATGAAAATCAATCTCATTTTAGTAATGGTAAATGTAACATTCTTGATAGTACTTCCTCCCCCCCCCTGGAAAAATTCGAAACGCAACGATAATCCAAACAGTGGACATGGGAAGAAAATAGACAATATCTATTTGAAAGATAATAGAAAGCTAATGAAACACAAATTAGTTTTTCTTTTTTTTTTACTTCAGTATTGTTTTTGATTTTCACATAGAAAAAGTTAAAAAAGATAAATAAATCTCAGAAGCATCTGTTTATTTTAAAGGAACATGGAATAAATTTGACTCAAAGTTATCTAAGTTACTTAAGTTGAACTTTAATCGAGTTAAGGCTTCAAAAAATATTGCCTATTGGGAGGTATTTATTTATCCATCTTTCAAAGAGATGTCAATTTTAAGTTAGTTTTAAGTTAACTTAAGGTAGCTTAAGTTAACTAAAGCTAACTTAAGTTGTACTTCAATCGAGTTAATACTTCAAAAGATATTGCCTGTTGTGTAATATTTATTTATCAATCTTTCAAAGAGATGTTAGCTTAAAATTAGTTTTAAGTTAACTTAAGGTAGCTTAAGTAAAACTAAAGCTAACTTAAGTTGTACTTCAATCAAGCTAAGACTTAAAAAATATTGCCTGTTGTGAAGTATTTATTTATCACTCTTTCAAAGAGATGTTAACTTAAAGTTAGTTTTAAGTTAACTTAGGGTAGCTTAAGTTAACTAAAGCGTACTTCAATCAAGTTAAGACTTCAAAAAATACTGCCTGTTGTGAAGTATTTATTTACCGATCTTTCAAAGAGATGTTACAAGCTCTTTCTGAAAAGGGTTAGAAACGCTTCCTCATCACATAAGCTAACTAGCTTATAGCATGTCAAAAGTGTTTCTCCATTATTTATAGATATGCTGTGAAGAGAGATATGGAACCACCGTGAGCGTAGTGGTTTTTCATCCAAAGAAACTTTCAATCGACAATCTGTTTTAGTTGCCTACTTGTTGTTTTGAAAAGAGGTTGTAATTTTGTGGCTTCCTCCAAAGCTTTAAGTTTTTGCCCCGAATAGTTACAGCAATGTCCACTTCATTTTTTACAGCTTTCAATATATGTGAAAGAGCTTGGATTTAATCCTTTCAAATAGAATCAAACCCATAATATGTGTTGTTCAATAATTAGGTGGTTAAAAAGTGCCAAAATAGGTTGTGTTAAAATATATTGTTGTCGTTTCTGATCTGTATGTAAATAACCTAAAAAATAGCTTGATCGTGAGATAAAATCAGGATTTTGGGAACGATATTGTAAAGTGATTCTGTAATTATCTTCAAAAAGGTATAGGTTGATAAAATTGGTTTACCTTACAAGCTTTATAGCGTTCCCTTTGATCATAATCAGATAGAGACACATTGATTTATCGTGTCAAGCAAGTTCTTAAATCAGGTGTCTGTAACGAATTCAAAAGTGGAAGAAGATATTATCCATATTTCATGTTTCACTACCTTCTAATGGTCACTGTGATAATCCCTTTTCCTAGATTGGAAGGGAAATGTTTGTGAACTTGTGTTTCAGAGTAGATGGCATTCGGATCTTTTAACTAGTAACTGCAATGCAGATGATTTTAGCTGCTGGCGGGTAAGAGATACTGCAATTATTTCATTAGCAGGGATTATTTAGTTACAGTCAGACCTTAAGGTTGTATCTGGAATTTTCACACATCAGGAGAGTTATAAAAACGTTTGCTGAGTTGTTGTCATCATGGCCAGTGACGTAATTTCATCAAAATCCTGCAGTAAAAACTATAAAATAAGCCATTTGGTACGATAAAGGTACTGTTTAGTACTATAAAAGCACTATAAACATACTTTATAGTACTATAAAGATAAATATATAAAAATAAAAAAAATATCTGTTTCTGATGATGCTTGAATTATGCAGATTTATCTCAGTTTTGACAAAATTTTGGAAGAAACTAAATTTAAGCTGTGGGGTGGGTCAAACAAGGGTCTGGGGGGCATACCAAGGCCTGGGAGGGGCAGTTGCTCCCCTGGACCATGGTAAATTACGCCCCTGATCAGGGTGCATTGATGACAACCAGGATTGCCAACCACTGACAAAAATCACTAGATGTAATTTGATTTTTAGGATGATTTAGTGATGTTTTTCAATAATCTAGTAATTTATGTGCTGATTTAGTGATTTTTTTTTGTTTAGGCAATAAAAAAGCCCACTAGAAATGCTGATAAATCACTAAGGATGGAAACCCTGATGACAACTCATCACAAAAATGTTTTCAAACCTATATCGCTTTGCTGATCCTCCCTTTGAGCATAGCTTAGCACAGGGTTTTTCTAATGTCTCAGACAGTGGCGGATCCAGGGGAGGGGGGGATGGGGTGTGCCCACCTAGCGTAGTCTAAAGTAGTGTAATTTACTTAATTAACCCAAGGTTGGGTTAATTAAACTTGCTCCTAACGCAATTTTATTGGATCAACCTTTTTTGCGCCTTCCGCTAAAAAATTTTTTTTCGGATCAACCTATTTTGCCCCCCCCCTAAAAAATCCTGGATCCGCCCCTGGTCTCAGAAGGTTGATAATGCCAGATATACCCTTTAAACGTGTCATCGATCGTTTATGTAATCTATAAGTGAAATTTAGTTTAGCTTAGGAAGAAGATAGGAAAGTCATAAAAAGGGTTTTATTAAAAAATCCGCAATTAAAATATCACAAGATGAAGAAGCAAAATACTGGCAAGAAAAAAAGCGTACTACCAATTAACTTGGAAAAGGCTTAGTCAGTGAAAACCATAAAAGTTTCTGATTTTCACTAATAAAAGCTTTTCTTCATTTATTTGTTCCATGTTTTTTTTACGTTATATTTAGATAGTGTAGCTTTAAAACTTACCTTTTCCTCTTAGACATTAGAACTTAATACTATCCACGAATATTGTCCTTTAGAACAAGAGGGAAGAATACTTCAGATAATTTTGTAGCCAAAAAATATAGAATAACCTGTTTGTTAAGAATGTTGGAAGATTTGACAACATTGAATATTTGGTAATTTCAATGATCTTATGCTGAAATGAAATTTTGCAACCTACTGCTCAATTTGTGTACACCAAGGAAAACCCCTAAAAAGATATACACTTTTTGAAAATTTTTGTCAAAAAGGGGCTCAAGCTTCAATATAAAAGAACCCCAGGTTTTCTTAAATTATGAACACGTTCTGATAAGTTGTGCTCTTTTTTGTTGTGTTCTCAAAAAAAAAAAAAAAAAAAAAAAAAAAAAAAAAAAAAAAAAAAATGGGACGTCACAAAAAAATAAAAATATAAATAAATACAACTAAATGTTGCTAAATCTTTTATCTTCGTTGAGGTTCTCTGCGCTCTATCTGCATTCCCATTAAGATTCAAGCACACCTACTAAAAAAACTAGCTTTATTTGCTTTAAATATCGATATGACCAAATTTGAATGAAAATTTGTTGTCCTTAGAGCTCCCCTTGGTCCAATCAACATTCGCAAAGTTTTAATCTGATCAGCAAAAAGTAAGTTTCGGCCAATTTTGGGGCTTTATAAATTGTTAACATCCGATTTGAAAATTTTTGTCATGCTAGGTCCGTTTACCTAGTCAAACAGTTCGTGGTAACGAACTGTAAGTAAGGAGCGACCCGGCTCAATGGTAACCGAAACTCTAGAAAACGGGTTTTTGATACCAATAGATATATCAAAATAATCAGATTTTAATGCTGATTTCAAATATATAACTTTCATCAAGTTTTGACCTACCCATCAAACGTTACACGCCTGAGAATATTTGGGTGATTTTCGAAAAAGGGGGAAAAGACACCCCTAAAAGTTATAGAACCTTAATGAAAATCACACCATCCTATTCAGCTTATCAGAGAACCCTACTGTAGATGTTTCAAGCTCTTATCTACAAAAATGTGGAATTTTACATTTTTTTCCAGAAGAAAGATCACGGATGCGTGTTTATTTGTTTGCTTGTTTTTTTTCCCCAGGGGTGATCGTATCGACCCAGTGGTCCTAGAATATCGTGGGAGGGCTCTTAGAAACGGAAATTAAAAGTTCTAGTTCCCTTTTTAAGTGACCAAAAAAAATGGAGGGCAACTAGGCCCCCTCCCACGCTTATTTTTTTCCCAAAGTCACCCGATCAAAATTTTGAGATAGCCATTTTGTTCAGCATGGTCGAAAATATGATAAATATGTCTTTTAGGATGACTTATACCCCGAAGTTCCCTGTGGGTGGGAAAAATTTTTTTACCTTTACCAAATTTTAACATTTTTTTTTGGTTTTTGGGTATTTTACAATATTTTTACTGTTGTGTTTTTTGGGCTTTGTGGGTGGGATGGGGGGCTCGGTTGTTATTTTGGAGGATCAGTTCACGATGTCAGTGTTCATGGGGGAAGGGAAATTGCCATGAAGGGGGCGCCGGACTTGCCAGCATTATTTATTGGCTATTGGTAAGTATACAACCATTTTCAGGAAGGATTTTTTATGGAGGGGGGGGCTAGAGGAGGGGGTTACTCTGGAGAATATTTCCGTGGAGGATGTTTCTTTGGGGTAAGGGACATTTCTATGAAGGGGGCGCCGGATTTCCAAGCATTATTTAAAAAACGATCAGAAATTAAATAAAAAAAACTTCAGTTTCAACTTCAGTTTTTTCAAAATTTCAAAATTTCAAAATTTCAGTTTTTTCAACTGAAATGTAAGAAGGAATATTAGAACTTAAAACGAACAGAAATTATAACGTATGTGAGGGGGTTCTCCCCCAAGTCAATAACAAGCTCGTTAAGCTACAGTTTTTTTTTTAGTTGTTTCAAAAAAGCTATCAATTATAATTAAACGGCCTTTGTGATTCAGGGGTTTGTGAATCAAAATTTTTTTTTAACTTTTAACGTTAAGAGCGTGGTCTTGACTAAGGGGAGAACCCCCTCATATACGTAATCACATATACGTAATAAAAAAAACAATAAAAAAAAAACAAGCGATACGGCTCAATAGTAATCGAAACTTTTAAAAACGGAATTTTGATGTCAATAAATGTATCAAAAGAATGTGTTTATAATGCTGATCCTAAATATATAAATTTTATTAAGTTTAGTATTACTCATCAAAGGCTACGAGCCTGAGAAAATTTACTCGATTTTTTAAAGAGGGGGGAAACATCCCCTACAAGTGAACTAATTTTAATGAAAATCACACCGTCAGATTCAGCGTATCAGAAAACCCTATTACATAGGTTTCAAGCTCATATCTGCAAAAATCTGCAACTTTGTATTTTTTTGCCAGAAGAAAAATATACGAATATAGAAGTTAGTTACGTAAGTTAATTTGTAAAGACATCCATTTAGCAAAAGAAAAGTAAAATTTTTATGCAAATAAAAGCTGCATTAACTAAAAAACGATCAGAAATTAAATAAAAAAAACAAGTTTTTTAAACTGAAAGTAAGGAGCGACATTAAAAATTAAAACGAACAGAAATTATTCCGTATATGAAAGGGGCTGTCCCCTCCTCAACGCCTCGCTGTTTACGCAAAAGTTTGACTCTGTCTCACAACTTTTTTTTTTAAAACAATAAAAACCTTTAGCGTAAAGAGCGAGGCGATGAGGAGGGGACAGTCCCTTTCATATACGGAATAGTTTCTGTTCGTTTTAAGTTTTAATGTCGCTCCTTACTTTCAGTTTAAAAAACTTGTTTTTTTTTATTTAATCTACATACCGAATAAGCGGTCCGCAGGTCAACGATTTAGAACTACGGGCTTAGTTCAGCCATAGCAAAGTGATACAACCAAAATTGTCTGTCTTTATCGAGGTCTCCTTTCTCCTTTTTCAATGACTTTTTAAATAAGTTTCAGGCCAATCGGAGAAAATGCTATTTTTTTAGGATGTACTTGGGTTATGTCCATACCGTCCTATCCAGTCTCCAAGACTTCCATGTTTAATCCAAAAAAAGAAGAAAAAACATTGTACAGCCAGTTGCTGGCCTCAGAGGTTAATAAATCACTTTTATTTTCAAAATGTTCGTATTCGTTAAGGTACACATGGCCTTGTCTAAATGTCCTCTAAGTTTCAAGCTGATCGGAGATGAAACAAATTTTAGGCCCATTTTCGGGCACCGCTAATCGGTGTAGACAAAAGTAAATTTAAGCTTCTACATTGCAGTCTTCATGGCCCAGGAAATTATCGATTAAACTTTATTTGTCTTTTCTAGTTTTTTATCTACCTTTGACCCAGGGAACCCTGAGTCCGATTTAAAACCGATACCTTTAAAACCGATTTGGACATTTTGGTGGTTTGAAGCAGATTTGGACAACGTAATTTCTTTCCCCGAAAGAATACTATGACAGAAAATCTTTCAGATGAATTTTGAGAGGAATCCTTCATCTTCATCCTCCATCACCTGTGCAATAACCTTTTTAGGCAAAACTACAAATGAAAGTCATGACACAAATAAATATTTTGGGACTAACAAATGAATTCACGCTTGTCACCCCCTCCCCCTTCTCCGAGCTGATCTGCCATTAAGCTATTTGATTAGAATATAAACATATCTTTCAAAGCGTTCGTGGTAACGAACTGTAAGTAAGTAGCGATTCGGCGCAATAGTAACGGAAACTTTAAAAAACGTACTTAGACACCAATAGATATATCAAAGAATTGGCTTATTATGCTGATTTTAAATATATAAGTTTCATTAAGTTTAGTCTTACCCATTAAATGCTACGAGCCTGAGAAAATTTGTCTGGTTTTCCAAAAAAAAGAATAAACACCCCCAAAAAGTCATAGAATTTTAACGAAAACCACACAATTAGATTCAGCATATCAAAAAACCCTACTGTAGAGGTTTCAAGCTCCTATCTGCAAAAATGTGGAATTTTGTATTTTTCGCCAGGACAAAGGTCACGGATGCATGTTAATTTTTTCCCCCAAGAGCTATCGTTTCAACCCAGTGATCCTAGAGTATTGTGAGAGGGCTCATTCTAACGGAAATTATAGTTAAAAGAATGAAGAGGAACTAGGCCCCTCTCCCGGCCTTTTTTTCCAAAATCATCAGATGAAAATTTTGAAATAGCCATTCTGTTCATCGTAATTGAAAGGCCCAATATGCCTTTGCATATAAAATGACCCCCCACAGCCCCAGGGGAAAGTTCTTTAAGTTATAAATTCTGCCCATTGTTTACGCCTAGTATTTGTTATTGGGAAGTATGTATACAATTTCGGGTAGGGGGGAGAGGGGACAAATTTTCTGCTGGAGATTTTTCCAAGGATAATTTTTCATGGGGAGGAAACCTTCCAGGCGGTGAACTTGTCAGGGGAAATTATAAACTGGGGGAATGTGCCAGAATTCCTATAAACAATTCTTTTTATTTGTCTTGCTTTCTCTTTTTCGTCTCAGTTTTACGCGTGGAGTTGTTAAGGGTAATTGTCCGGGTTAAATTTTCACCGGAATTAAATTGTCTAGAGGATATTTCCGTGGGGAGATAGATTTCTTCGTGGAGGTGGGGCCAGATTTGCTGGCATTATTTAAAAAACGATATGATATTTTAAAAAAACAAGTTTTTTCAAATGAAAGTAAGGAAAAGAATTAAAAGCTATACCAAACAAGAATTATTAGGTAGATAAAGGGGGTTACCTCCTCATTAATACCTTAGTCTTTGTGTTCCAGCTCAAGTTATGTCCCTATTCTTTAAGAAGGACGCAGTAAACACAAGGTTCGTTTAATTAGAATAATAAGAAGTTTTTTTTTAAACACCTAAAAACCATCAGCGTAAAGAGCAAGGTGTTGAGGCGGGGACAACCCCCCTCATGTACGTAATAATTTCAGTTCTTTCTAAGTGTAAATGTTGCTCCTTACGTTCAGTTGAAAAACTGTTTTTTTTTATAATTTCATTAGATAAAAATCACATAACATTTAATGACAAAAAATCCGTAGTATAACCCCTCTGTGAGTTATATCCTCATGCTGACCATGCCGTTTACCCATATGGCTAAGCCAGCTCCAGAAATTTAATTATTCCATATGTATTTGAGAGAGAAATATACTTGTCTCGATCTCTAGTGAGAAAAAAAAAAAAATCAGATATAACTTGGCAAACACTTCCTTCTTAAGATGCCAAAAGATACAGTCGCAATATTTTCTTTTTAATATGCCTAAAAGTCTCAGGTACATACTGCGCTTGTCATTTTTTCTCTTTTTTTTAAGTTGAGACATTAAACAAAGAATGGCATTTGCCAAATTTTGTTCTAGATGAATTTCGATTAGGAAAGCTTTGGTGGTATCCTTACTATGACTAACTTATTTCATCCCATGGAAAACCGAGAAACAAAAGTATTTATGATCTGAGCATGGAACTTAGGAGAGGATGGTGCAGTGGCATTATAGAAATATAAGAGGGGGCAAAAATATGTTTTTTTCAAAACCTAGGATGCAGCAATTTGCAGCCGGCTTTCCCAGCATTATTTAAATAAAGATCAGAAATTATATAGACTATAAAAAAACAAGTTTTTTTAACTGAAAGTAAGGAGCAACATCAAAACTTAAAACGACAGAAAACATTACGTATATAATTGGGTTCATCCCCTAGTCAATACCTTGCTCTTTAAGCCAAAAATTATTTAGTACTTTCATAAGAGCTATTTATTCTAATCAACGGCATTTGTGATTAAGGGTTCATTTTTAAAGAATTGGAACAAAATTCGAACTTTAGCTTAAATAGCAAGGTATTGACTAGGGGGCGAACCCTCTAATATACGTATTAAAAATATAAGAATATAGAGGTTCGTTAAGTAAGTTAATTCGTAAGTTACGTATATTTATTACTAATAAAAATGTTCGTAAATAAAATTAAACAGGTTTCGAGAAAGCCATTTAACCAAATAAAAGCAAAGTTAATATTCAAAATTTTTTTTTATTATTCATGTACGGTGAGACAAAATCAAAACCTGCATTAATTCAAAAACGTTCAAAGATTAAATAAAAAAAAGTTTTTTTTAACTGAAAGTAAGGAACGAAGTTAAAACTTAAACAAACATAAATTATTCTGTATGTGAAAGGGGCTGTCCCCTCCTCAACGCCTCACTCTTTACGCTAAAGTTTGACTTTCTCACAACTCAATTTTTTTAAACAATGAAAAACTTTAGCGTAAAGAGCGAGGCGTTGAGGAGGGGACAACCCCTTTCATATACGGAATAATTTCTGTTTTAAGTTTTAACGTCGTTCCTTACTTTCAGTTACTTTCGTTTTTTTTTTTATTTAATTTCATAATAAAGGCAGTAAATCCATTTTTAGTATGTTCTTCTCGAAAGCAGATCTTGGTTTTGCTTTTGCTGCTTACTTTTATTGGATAAACAGTTGATTAAAACGGATAGTTTTTGATTGACTAAACGCATGTTTAGGAACAAACCATATTTTGCGATCAAGTATTCCTTCAGACACTAGGATGCTATATCCTAGTGTCTGAAGGATAATACCCTTGCAATAGTTCTCATATCAAGGCCAAATTTGCTCCTTTTAGGGAACAAAATGTTAGAAATTAGTACTTTGCTGTAGCACGACCTCTTCTGTAATTTAAAAAGCGCACTAGGTCTTAGAACTTTCACTCAAATAAGCCTTCTTTTAAGATACTAGTTTTTTAGTTTAAAGAATTTTTCCGCAAAATAAGTTTCCAAAGAAAATTAAAGAGCTCCATTAAATCGTAAATGAGCAAAAAACAAATTCAAATAATCTTTCAAGAGTAAAACTACCACGTATCTCCATCAATAAATAAAAGAAGCACAGAACGAACAGTAATTACGATCAAACAGTTCGTGGTAACGAACTGTAAGTAAGGAGCAACCTGGCTCAATGGTAACCGAAAGTCTAAAAAAAGAATTTTGATACCAATAGATACATCAAAAGAATATGATTTTAATTGTGATTTCAAATATATAAGTTTCATCAAGTTTAATCTTACCCATCAAAAGTTACGCGCCTGAGAAAATTTGGCTTATTTTCAAAAAAAGGGAAAAAGACCCCCTAAAAGTTATAGAACCTTAATGAAAATCCCACCATCATATTCAGCGTATCAGAGAACCCTACTGGAGAGGTTTCAAGCTCCTATCTACAACAATGTGGATTTTGTTTTTGCCAGAAGAAAGATCACGGATGCGTGTTTATTTGTTTTTTTTTTCTTTTTCCCAGGGGTAATGGTATTGACCAAGTGATCCTAGAATATTGTAGGAAGGTTCATTAGAAAGAAAATTAAAATTTCTAGTGCCCTCTTTATGTGACAAAAAAATGGAGGGCAACTAGGCCCCCTCCCACGCTCATTTTTTTCCCAAAGTCACCCGATCAAAATTTTGAGATAGCCATTTTGTTTAGTATGGTCGAAAATATGATAACTATGCCTTTTAGGATGACTTAATCCCCCGAAGCCCCCGGGGGGAGGGCTGAAAGTTATAAACTTTACCCAATGTTAACATATAGCATTGGTTATTGAGAAGTATACAGATGTTTATCAGGGGGAAATTTCTCTGGTAGTGGGGGGGGGGGGCCTGGGGTTATGTAGGAGGATCTTTCCATGAAGGAAGTTTTCATGGGGGAAGGGACATTGCTATGAAGGGGGCGCCGGACTCCCCAGCATTATTTAAAAAAGAATCAGAAATTAAATATAAAAAAAACAAGTTTTTCAACTGAAGGTAAGGAACAACATCAAAACTTAAAACGAACAGAAAATATTAGCTATATGATTGGGTTCACCCCCTAGTCAATACCTCGCTCTTTAAGCCAAACATTTTTTAGTACTTTCATAAGAGCTATTTATTCTAATTCACGGCCTTTGTGACTAAGGGGTCATTTTTAAAGAATTGGAACAAAATTCGAACTTTAGCTTAAAGAGCAAGGTATTGACTAGGGGGCAAACACCCTAATATACGTATTAAAAATATATGAATATAGAAGTTCGATACGTAAGTTAATTCGTAAGTTTCGTATATTTATTACTAATAAAAACATTGGTAAATAAAATTAAACAAGTTTCGAGAAAGGCATTTCACCGAATAAGAGTAAAATTGATAATCAAATTTCGGTTTAACTACTCATACACAGTGAGCCGTAATCAAAACCTGCATCAATTAAAAAACATTCAAAAATTAAATAAAAACAACAAGTTTTTTTAACTAAAAGTAAGAAAAAACATAAAAACTTAAAACGAACAGAAATTATTCTGTATATGAAAGGGGCTGTCCCCTCCTCAGCGCCTCGCTCTTTATGCTAAAGTTTGATTTTCTCACAACTCTATTTTTAAAAAAATGAAAAACTTTAGCGTAAAGAGCGAGGAGGGGACAGCCCCTTTCATATACGGAGTAATTTCTGTTCGTTTTAAGTTTTAATGTCGCTCCTTGCTTTCAGTTAAAAAAACTCGTTTTTTTTTATTTAATAAATAACCGAGTCAAACTCAAACTGGGCAAAAATAATCATGAGGAGGGCTGACAACCCCCATGCCTTCTTCAAACCAGAACATAATTTACACTTTACTGAAAAAAAAAATAATGTGAAAAGTTAGTTTAATATAAATATAATGATATTTATTCCTTAAAGTCTTAATGATTTTTATTTATTAAAAATAAAAAGCGAAAAGATTCAAAATGTATTTTGTTTTCACAACTGAAAGATTTCAAAATATGCTTGGAACCTATTTCTTCTATACTAGTTCCATTGTCATAGTTGTATAGTGCCCTTTTGCTTCTTTTTTTTTGTAGTCCTCCGTCATTTTCTTTTTGTATAAAGACGGTTTTCCAATAAATAATAATAATAATAGTAATAATAATAAAAATATTAATAATCATAATAAAAAAATAATATCTACGTGCTTTTTATCAATTTTACCATCCAAAAGTGCCATATAGCACTAAAAACGGCACTTTTAGTACCACTTCGTAAGTGGAAGAGTTTGGAAGCACAAAACGGTACCATTGCCATAATTATGATCCAAATCCCTTAACTGGAGGTTTGTAAGATCCCCTCACATATACTCCCCCTCCGGACCCGCTTAGTAAGTTTCATAAATCGCCTACTCGTCTTAAAAGTAGAAGGTTATTGCGAAAACAAATTAACTAAAACTAAAAACTTTTCAACTATAAATCTTCCGAAAATTAATCTTGATTGATCAACAGTTTTGAGTTGAATGCGATGAAGCATGTGTGCTAGTTCTAACGGCGGTAATTGAGGGGAAGGGACGTTCTTGCCCCCTTAGCTTTGCTCTTGCTTAGATTTTGAAAAACACCTTTTTTGGTCATTTCATTGGAAAAGGCACTTGTTTCACTTAAAATAGTAGGGGAAACAGCCGAAAGTGCACTTTGTGGGAATTTGCTATCAAGTCAAATTTATAAAAAGCTGTTAGATATAAATATAAGCTTTTTAATGAGCCCTTTAGCAGCTTTCTTTTGGTACAGAAACCTTCTGGTTTTTTATCATCACTTGGTAATTTATAAAGCTATGTCTTTTTTATGGCCTTTTCAGGCAAATTGAGCCGAGTAAAAACATCTTTTTGCTAATCAAAAAACAAAGTTTCCTGAGAAATATGTAATGCTTTCTGAAGCATGGATAATGAACTTTATGTTATAGACTGAAAGTTTTTCTTATCTGTCAAGGTTGTTTGCAGTATTTTCTAGAGGTGTCTTATCTGCCCTACATCGGTGATAATTTGAAATTATATTAAAAATAAGTTTTCAATTGAAACCAAGAAGTAACATTAAAACATAAAACGAACATACATTATTCCGTATAAATAAAAAAAATTATGGCAGCGTTGTTTCTACATCAAATTTTAATCAGTATGGTTATTAAAAAAATTTAGTTTTACGCTTACGTTTTTAAGATAATTTCAGTTGTATACTGAAAGTTACTGATTTCACAACTGGTGTAAGACTATGAAAAGCCTTATAGATTTGTTTAGTGTTGTCAGGGTGCATACTCACTTTTGACTCTTAAATCAATAATCCTGTTTTCATACCTGACTTTTGTGTTTTCAGTAAAGCGCTAGTTTTGTATAATCCTAAAAGCATAGGGAAACATAATCAGTTGGTTTATTTGTATTAGTTTTGTTAATATATATTGAATAGGCTGTGAAGTAATAATTTTTGTCCGTTTTAAGTTTCAACTTCGCTCTTTACTTCCCTCGGGAAAACTTTTTTTTTAATTAGTAGGTGTGTTAGGCTTCTCGGACACGTCGTGTTTCATTGTACAATTTTCATAAAGACTCCGCTACTGTTTAGGGGAGTTTATACTCTTTTTCTACAATTAAAAAAAAAACAGTATGCTAATAACTTTTGATAAGCAACTTTAAAATTAAGAAATTCTTACTAACTTTGACAATATATAAAAATTGTGAAAAGGGAAGCTCTTTACTTAAAATTTACTACTGCGAATTATTTGACCCAAAAGGCTCTTGAAATGTAACGGGGCTATCCCTATTCTATACTCTCCTTTATACCCTGTTTCTTATTTTCAAGTTTAATATTTGTATTATAATTCTAGGATAATTATCCCTAAGAAAAGTGTGCCCTTCAACAATTTATTTTCGGTGTTTGAGTTTGTTTTTGGAGGGGGGGGGCGTCTAGAGCATCAAAAATGAACTTAGGGTTATCACGAATTAGGGTTAAGTTCGGATTATCAATGAACTTAAGGTCATTTTTCAAGCGGGGTTCTCCGGATGTTTTTTTCTCTTTTTTTTAGTGATGCCTCCAACCTATTTTACTTTTGCACAGATAAACATCTGAAAGCAATTTTGTGTTACAATTGAAATATTTCTGAAATAAGAGGAGAAATGTAGCACATATTTGACAAACTTTGTCCAAAAATGTTGCTCAAAATGAGGGGAAGTAGGGATTATATTCCCGTGATTTAATCTTGATTTTAATTATCAGCTTGTTATTTAATATTTAGGCTTATTTAATATTTTATTAAGGCTTGTTTAGGCTTATTTAATATTTAGCTGTTTAAGACATTTAGTTTAAGAAAATAGGAATAAATCATTAAAAGCTTTTAAGAACCATCCTCAACAAAACATGTTGTTTTGTTCAACAAAACTGTGAAAACTCACAGTGTGAAATCCTGTGAAATCCTCAACAAAACTGTGAAATCCTCAACAAAACTGTGAAAACATTTAGCCAATAACTTGATAAAGAAGATCAAACCAAAGAGAACACGAGAGATTACTGCCCTATACTTCCGTATTAGAGAGTCTGCTTTAATTCATTTAATGGCTTTTTGAGATATATTTTCGTAAACCAATTATATTATTCCTTTGCTCTATGTCAGAAAGTGAAGTCAAATACGACTACTACTGCTAAAAACAAATCTCTGCAGCACCAAGGCACCCAGAACAACCTTACACACTCCTCCACCTTAATCTATTCAATTTCACTATATACCCCTCCCATTAAGTTCCAATTTCCTTCAAATTTCTCCTTATAATATCCTCCCACCCCGTTCGGGGTGAGAAAAGGTCATAAGGGAGGGTTTGAGATAAAGCATTATTGAGCAAAATAACCCTACATTTTTTCCGCTGTTGTATAGCCCTTTGTTGCTGTGTCAAATTTTGAGGCAGTTAAAATAACAGAAAATTTAATTTGTTTTTTTCGTATGAAATATTAAGCCTGTAAAAGGAATAAGCAGTTGTTTATTCCATTTTTTTGTATATATGCTAAATCTTTGTTTTTTCTATGATCAAACAATAGAGACCTTACGATTCTCAGACATTCCAATCTCACTACACAAATTTAGGCCATTAAAGAACAAGTCATTTTGCTACTGTCTTGGCAAGTGCACAGGGGAGGGGACGTTTGGGCCTCTTCTGGAGTCTTTAAGTTTTGATGTTTTCTCAATTATTTTCTGTTTTTTTTTTATTTCCTTTTTTTAATGAATTAAAGAGTCGGGCTTCGCTAGGTATATTTTTTATTCACTTTTTTTTACTTAATTAACGCATTTTATTCCTGCTAAATTAAATCTCAAGCAGATGCCTGCTACAACTCCTTCAAGTTAATAATTTTAGTGTTGGTAATTTTCCTCAAACCCCATTCCCAAGCGCAGAAGGATGGGAACTTTGAATTTATTCCTTAAAACTTGTAGTTTCTTCGGTTTATCGAAACATTTTTCCTGTCTGTGAGTATTTTGTATTGTGTCGAATTTGTGTTTTTTGATGCCATTGATTGTCTTCAGGGAAATGTTTTAATATTTATTTGTGTTAAGTTTTTACGAGTCGGGCAAACATTTTGGGGTGTGGTCAAACTCCCTAACCCCACCCCCTGGATACGCCCTTGCTTGTCCTTACATCTCTCTGGATCCACCACTAAACATTGGTTGTTCAATACCCTCATCAGGTTTTCTATAATTCTATTCTTGGGAGGCTTGTCGAATGAACATTTAATATTTTATTTTATGTTTATCAAACAATTTGTGGTAACGAGCTATGTAAGTATTAAAGAAAAAAAAATATTTTTTTTAAACAGAAAGTAAGGATTGACATCAAAGCTTAAAACGAACGGAAATTATTCCGTATATGAAAGGGACTGTCCCCTTCTCGACCCCCGCTCTTTGTGCTAATGTTTTTTATTGCTTTAAAATGTAGAGTTGTGAGAAAGAGTCAAATAAAAAATTAAATAAAAATTAAAATTAAATAAAAAAAAACAAGGTTTTTTAACAGAAAGTAGGGAGTGACGTTAAAACTTAAGACGAACAGAAATTATTCCAGATATGAAAGGGGATGTCCCCTCCTCAACACCTCGCTCTTTACGCTAAAGTTTTGTATAGTTTTTAAAAGTAGAGTTGTGGGAAGGAGTCGAACTTTGCCGTAAAGAGGGGGCGTTGAGGACGGGACAGCCCCTTTCATATACAGAATAACTTCTGTTCATTTTAAGTTTTAATGTCGCTCCTTACTTTCAGTTATAAAACTTGTTTGTTTTTTTAATTTAGTTTTCCTTCTTTTTCAAACCAGGGTACTGTAAGTTTCACGTAAGGCAGTTCTAATGGTGTACTTTTAGCTTCGATCCGATTTGGATTCGAAAGGATTAGTTTTGGGTTATTACTGGCTGAGGTCCCTCTTTACAAGGTTAGCAGGAAGGGTGTGCGAAAGCACGGGATGGCTAGCCCCCCATTGTACTTCCTGGCTGAAGGCCCACGAAACAGAGATCACCACCACCGGTTTGGACCTCAAGAGTCCAAAGTCCAAAGTAGTCCAAAGTAGAGTTGTGAGAAAGAATCAAACTTTAGCGTAAAGAGCAAGGCGTTGAGGAGGTGAGAGCCCCTTTCACATACAGAATAATTCCTGTTCGTTTTAAGTTTTAATATCGCTCCTTACTTTCTGTTAAAAAAACTTGTTTTTTAATTTAATTTCTGAACGTTTTTGAATTAATGCAGGTTTGGAATTTAGTTCACCATATATAAATAATTAAAACGAAATTTGTATATTAATTTTACTTTTTTTTTGGCAAAATGGCTTTCTCAAGATTTTGATAGGACACATTTGAGAAGAAAGGGGCAGGAGAAGGGGCCTATTTGCCCTCCAATTTTTTGGTTACTTAAAAACGGAAATAGAACTTTTACTTTTATTTACGAACGTTTTTATTAGTAATAAATATACGTAACTTACGAATTAACTTACGCAACGAACTTCTGTATTCGTATATTTTTATTACGTATATGAGGTGGTTCACCCCCTCGTCAATACCTCGCTCTTTATGCTAAACTCTTTCAGTTCTTTCATAAGAGCTATTTATTCTAATTAAGCTCTTTGTGATTCAGGGGTCATTCTTAAAGAATTGGAATAAAATTTGAAGTTTAGCATTAAGAGTGAGGTGGAACCCTCACTCTTAACGTATACGTATATGATTGGGTGGAACCCACTCATATACGTGATAATTTCTGTTCGTTTTAAGCTTTCATGTTGCTCCCTCCTTACAGTTGAAAAAATATGTTTTTTTATTCAATTTCTGATTTTTTTTTTAAATAATGCTGGGAAATCCGGCGCCCCCTTTATGTAAAATTTCCTTCGACCATGAAAAATTCCTCCATGGAAGGATTCTTCCACGTAAACTTTTCTCTCCCGACCCCCCTCCTTACCAGAAAAAATACCCCTTGAAAAAGACTGTATACTTCCCAATAACCAATACTATATGTAAATAATAGGCAAAATTCACAACTTGCAGTCCTTCTCCCGGAGACTGTGGGAGATTAAGTCATCTTCAAAGACATAGTTATTAGATTTTTCAACTATGTTGAACAGAATGGCTATCTCATAATTTTGATCCTGTGACTTTGGGAAAAAAATGAGCGTCGAAGAGGGCTTAGTTGCCCTTCCATTTTTTGGTCGGCTAAAAAAGGCGCTGGGAATTTTTATTTCCGATCGAATGAGCCCTCTCGCCATATCCTGGGACCATTGGGTCGTTACCATCACCCCAAAAAAAAAAATAAACACGCTTCCGTTATCTTTCTTCTAGCAAAAAAAAAAAAGTTCCATATTTTTACAGATAGGAGCTTGAAAGCTCTACAGTAGGGTTCTCTGATAAGCTGAATCTGATGGTGAGATTGTCATTAAGATTCTATGACCTTATGTTTTTAAGAGTCTCGGTTACTGTTGAGACGTGTCACTCCTTATTGCGTACATGAGGGGGGTAGCCCCCTCCTCAATACCTCACTTTTTACGTTAAAGTTTCTTCGCACTTAAAAAAAACTTCTTATTGTTCAGATTAAACGAACCTTGCGTTTCAGCAGTCGCTCTGAAAGAATTGGAGAATTCGAACTTTACCGTAAAGAGCGAGGTGTTAAGGAGGGGACAGCCCCCCTAATATACGTAGTAATTTCTGTTCGTTTTAAGTGTTAATGTTGCTCCTTACTTTCAGTTGAAAAAACTTATTTTTTAAAATTTAGTTTCTGGCCGTTTAAAAAAAAATACCAGGATGTCTGGCTCCACTTCTACTTAAAAATCCCTCTCCCCATGGAATTATCCTCTTGACAATTCAATCCTGGCAAAAAACTACCCCGGGCAATTACCCTTAACATCTCCACCCGTAAAATTGAATCGGTAAAGAGAAAGCAAGACATATAAAGAAATCTTGTATAGGAATTCCGGCAAATTCTCCTAGTGTAAAATTCCCCAGCAAAAAATTCATCCTCCCCTCTCCACCCTAAATATGTATGCATATTTCCCAATAACAAATACTATATGTAAACAATGGGCAAATTTTATAATTTGAAGACCTTTCCCCAGGGACTTTGGGAGGTCATGTTATATCCAAAGACATAGCTATTGAGCATTTCAACTATGCTGAACAAAATAGCTATTTTAACATTTTGATTGGACAATTTTAGAAAAAAATGGGGCGTGGGAGGGGAGAAAAAATTCAAGAAAAACAAAACAAAATAAAAACAAAACAGAAAACAAATAAACATGCATCCATGATCTTTCTTCAGCCAAAAATGACAAAATTTCACATTTTTGCAGATAGGAGCCTGGAGCCTCTAAAGTAGAGTTTTTTAATATGCTGAATTTGATGGTATGATTTTCGTTAAAATTGTATGACTTCTAGGGGGTTTTCCCCCTTTTTTCGAATTTCAGACAAATTTTCTCAGACTCGTAGCTTTTGAGGGGTAAGACTAAACTTAATGAAACTTATATATTTGGAATTAGCTGAACAAGCCAATTCTTTTGATGTATTTATTGATTTAACATTCCTTTTTTACAGTTTCGGTTACTATTGAGCCGGGTCGTTACCACGAATTGTTATAAAAGAGTGACCCGGTCAATAATAACCGAAACTCTAAAAAACGGAATTTTAAAATCACTAGATTTATCAAAAGAATTGGCTTTTTAATAACAACAAATATATCAAAAGAATCGGCTTGTTAAGATAATTCTAAATATATGTTTCATTAAGTTTAGTCTTACCCATCAAAGCTTACGAGGTTGAGAGAATTTGCCCTTTTTTTGAAAAAAAAGTGAGTCCCTCTAAATTCAAAGAATCTTAATGCAAATCACACCATCAGATTCAACGTATCAGAGAATTCTATTGCAGAGGTTTCAATCTCCTATCTGCAAAAATGTAGAACTTTACATTTTTTTTTTTGCCAGAAGAAAGATCACGGCTGCGTGTTTATTTGCTTGTTTTTCCCAGGGATGATCATATCGACCCAGTGGTCACATAATATCAGGAGACTGCTGTTTCAGCCCTTTTTACCAAAAAGAATCGAGGGAAAATATTCCCCCTCCCACGCCCCAATTTCTCAAAATCGTCCGATTAAAATTTTGAGATAGTTATTTTGTTCAGCATAGTTGAAAAGCCGAAAACATCCTTGCAGATAACATTACCCCCACAGAGCCTGGGGAAAGGTCTTTAAGCTGCAAAATTTCTCCATTGTTGGCGTGTAGTTTTTGTTATTAGGAAGTATGCATATATTTTTGGGGTGGGGATGGGGGAAAATTTTCTTTTGGAAGAGTTTTCCACGAAGAGAATTTTCCATGGGGAGGGAGTTTTCCAGGGGATGAACTTTAGAGGAGAAATTGGTACTTATGTGTTATATAATACACACTCGAGAACTTGTATCGCGAACATGAGACAATACCCGGTTTTCACGGTGTTTATACCAGACAATTAGCTTCGGCTCGGTGGGAAACTACATTGTAGCTATATATTAATTAAATATTTAGTTGGTATTTTGGTTTGGTTAAGTTAGTGTAGGTTATGTATTTAATATATTGTGCTCTGGGCGGCCCCCTTCCATAATCATTTGCGGTGGTTTTCATAAATTTGTTACTAAAGAATTATATTTTCATCATATTTTGTTTTATTTCATTAGCATTCACCAAGCTTCACTTCTCAGGGAATTTGCCAGAATTCCTACACGAAATTCTTTTTACTTGTCTCACTTTCTCTTTGCCGACTTAATTTTGCGCGTGGAGATGATAATGACAATTGTTCGGGGTATATTTTCACCAGGATTGAATCATCTAGAGCTTATTTACCCCCCCCCCTCTCCCCCTTTCCATAGAAGGATCCATTGGCCCATACTCTAACTCATAATACACGACTACGTGATGCTGTATAGCTGTTACCTACTGAGGGTATTTTCCACGGTGATTTCCATGGAGAGGGAAAGTTCCGGGGGGTGAACTTTTGAGGAGATATTTTACACTGGGAGAATTTGACATAATTCCTATGCAACATTCTTTTTACCTGTCTTACTTTCTCTTCGCCGACCCAATTTTACGCGTGGAGATGTTAATTGCAATTGTCCAGGGTAAATTTACACCTAGATTGAATTGCCTAGAGGATATGTCCATGAGAATGAGGAATTTTCCCGTGGAGTTGGAGTCAGATTTCCTGACATGATTCAAAAAACCATCAGAAATTAAATTAACCCTATAGAGGCAATTGTTGTACAAAAACAACACTGTACTTTTCGAGCTTGGACTGCCATCTTGCTGTAAAAAAATACTGCTTTTATCAACATCTTTCGATGGGGCTGAAAGATGGCAGTCGATTGATACCTTCAGGGAGCTGCTGTGTGACATGTGGCCTAAACAGTGAGTCACCAAACCAAGGGATAAGAAAAACGAATGAAAAGGTAGGCAATTTCTAAGCTAGAAACTGGAAACAAAACGAAAAGGTGGGAGATTCCTTGCATGTCATATGTGTATGAAATATATACCGTTTAGAATTACTGTAGTTGAAATTCACGAAATGTGCAAGAATTTGGAGCAGTAGCAAGATAAACTTCCTCCTGTTGTAAAAATACAACATCGGACGATCGTGGCTCAAAATTGTGAAACGAATAACTAATTTTTGTTTTCTTTTTAAATGGCAGAAGTCTTTTTTACGACAGACTAAGAAAACGAGCTCAAAATCGCCGAATTGACGCAGAAGAGACGGCCAAGTATATTTTTGACATTCGAGAAGACATGTTGTCTGACTTGTCCGACGATGATGATGACGATGATCGAGACTTCCTGTCTCCAGAAGATCTTATCGATGATCCTGATGCAGACTTGTTGCCTCTACTGGACAATCTCCGCTTTTCTTGGAACAGGATGACGTGGAGACTAACACTGAACCCAGTGACGATGACTCGGGGGAAACTCCACCCTCCAGTCACCAACAGCAACCGGTAACAGCAAGTACTGGAAAATCAAAGCAGAAATCGAAAGTCCAAGAAAAATTCGACTGGAGAAAAGTAGAGATAGAAAAAGTTGATCTGCCTTTGAAAGGAGAGCTTCGCCAAGTTCCGGGCATCTTGGAGATTCCACTGAAATACTTCCAAGAATTCTTTGACGATGAACTTCTTGAGCTGATAGTTGAACAAAGTAACGTCTTTGCACTTCAAACTTAGGGATGCAATCTCTGCCTCACTGCCGAAGAGCTAAAAGTTTTCATGAGCATTATTCTATTATTGGGAGTGATAAAAGTTCCCTATTATCGAATGCACTGGGAAGCAGCAACCAGATACCCTCAAATTGCCGACAAGATGGGCCGACAAAGGTTTGACAAGATCAACCGTTTTCTTCATTTCAACGACAACAATAAAACTAAGAAACCTGTAGAACAAGGATTTGACAAGCTATACAAGATTCGACCCGTCCTGAGTCATATCCGTTCCAAGTTTCTTGAAGTCAGCCCCGAAAAACACCATTCAGTTGACGAGCAAATGATTCCTTTCAATGGGCGAAGCAACTTGAGACAATATCTACCGAAAAAGCCGACAAAGTGGGGAATAAAAGTCTTCACAAGAGCTGGTGTGTCAGGTTCTGTATATGATTTTGAAGTTTACCAAGGGAAGGGCACTCTTGTTGAAGATAACATAGAGCCAGATCTTGGAGTCGGAGGCAACATAGTTTTACGTCTGATGAGTACCTTGCCAGAGAAAATGAACTACAAGATTTACTTTGACAACTGGTTTTCGAGCTTGAAACTAATGAGTTTGCTCAAAATTAAAGGATTCCATTGTATTAGTACGTTGAACAAAGCGCGACTGAAGGGCTACCCGCTCCTCACAGATGGTGAAATGAAGAAACGAGAGAGAGGAACGTCAGATTACAGGACTGACATTCATTCTGGCGTTAATGTAGTGAAATGGTTAGATAACAGCACGGTTTGCTTGGCTTCAACGTATGTAGGAATAACGTCACAGGATACTCGCAGACGCTGGAACGTTAAGGATAAATCCAGGGTTGAAGTTTCAAGGCCAGCCTTTGCTTATGAGTAAAACCGTCATATGTGTGGCGTAGATTTAGCAGTGGAGATGTGCCGAACTCATCTTCGGACACGAAAATGGTATATGAGAATCTTCTGGTGGCTTATTGACACAGCAATCTGCAATAGCTGGCTTCTTTTCAGGTCAGACGTCAAAGCGCTGACTTCAAGGACAGACGAACCAATGATCGTGAGAGCCTTCAGGTCTGAAGTTGCTGCAGGGTTGTGTGCCTCGGCGCGTGTGATGCCCCAACGTAAACGTGCTAGACCATCTTCAGATGTTGAAGCAAGTCCCAGCCCCATTCGAAGTCGCAATCGAATCTGACCGGCAAGATCTGCTCAAGCCGATGGATTCGATCACTGGCCAAAAAAGACTGAAAAGCAGAGCCGCTGCAAAGAGTGCAAATTGGGATATACCACTTTTGAATGCAAAAAATGTGACCTTCCACTGTGCCTTACTGCCAAAACCAATTATTTTAAAGCCTTCCACACCAAGTGAAAATGCCCCATTTTTATATACTCGAGAGGCTAATGTAGTATTTTTACAACATGGTCTAAAATTGACAATTTTGAATAAATCATGCAAAAATAAAAATTTTTCGTCAATAGTCTGACCTAGAGATTACATGGGAAGCGTTGGAGATTTTTCCT
>NC_142812.1:5797596-5898905 GCF_049724085.1 Artemia sp. Qi Xiang Cuo | reverse complement strand
GAATTGAATGTGTTCTTTGGTAAAATTCAGAAGAGAACTTGAACTTTCCTTGACTTCGTTGAGAAAATTTTAAATTGAACTAGAACTTTTTATCTTCCGTGAAAATATCCACAATCATCTTCCGGGAAAATATTGACAAGTATGCAATTGATTTTTACATCTACACCCGAAAAATTAGAATTGTGCTTTAAATTTCTTTATGTCTATGTGAAATAAATAAATTAACTGGAAGATTTTTATTTCATCTTTTGAAATAAGAATTGAAGTTTGTTCTTTGATAAAATTCAGTAGAGAACTTGAACTTTTCTTCACTTCGTTGATAACATTTTAAATTGAATTAGAACTTTTTATCTTCCGGGAAAATATTCACAAGTATGATATTACTTTTTCTATCTTCCACCGAAAAATTTAGAATTGAACTTTAAATTTTTTATGTCTTGGTGAACTTAAAACTGACGTGGAAGCTTCACCTACGAAATACTAAGAAACCTTAGCTCAGAGAAGCCTGAATAAGCCAAATATTCATCCCAAACAAGAAGTTTCAGACAACAAACACCTATGAGGGACTAAGAATCCTAGCTCTAAAAAGTTCAAAAAGCAAACTACACCTCCCAAATCATAATTTTCTGAAAACACAGACCTATGAAATTCTAAGAAATCTAGCTAAGATAAGTCAAAAATAGCAAACCTCTCAGTCCCAAATCATAGGTTTCAGTCAACACACACCTACTAAAGGCTAAGAAATACAGCTTAGAAAAGTCAAAAAATAGCAACCAACGTATCCCAAATCATTGGTTTCAGACACCAAATACATACGAAAGACTAAGAAATCTGGTTATGAAAAGTCGGAAATAGCAAATTGCATACCTCAAATCATAAGTTTCAGACAACACACACCTATGAAATACTAAGAAACCTTAGCTCAGAAAAGCCTGAAATAGCAAACTATTCATCCCAAACTATAGGTTGTAGACAGCAAACACCTATGAGGGACTAAGAATCCTAGCTCTGAAAGGTCTAAAAAGCAAACTACAAATCTCAAATCATAATTTTCTGACAGCACACACCTATGAAAGGCTAAGAAACCTAGCTCAGAAAAGTCAAAAATAGCAAATTAACCATCCCAAATCATAGGTTTCAGACAACACATACCTATGAAAGGCTAAGAAATCCAGCTCAGAAAGGTCAAAAATAGCAACCCACTCATCCCAAATCATAGGTTTCAGACAACACACACCAACGAAAGACTAAGAACCTTATATCCCAAATCATAGGTTTCAGTCAACACACACCAACGAAAGACTAAGAAATCTAGCTCATAATTGCTCGAGCGAGTCAATTAAATCTACCGACTAATGCTTCTCAGACACTATTCACCTCCGAAATTAAAGGATACCAAAGCTCGGACAGGTCTTGAAGAGCGCACTTAGCGTCTATATAGATAATAGTCACGATGTGTGCACCAATGCACTACAAAGAAGCAATTGAAAAGAAAACCGGGAAATAGCAAACTTCTCAACCCGAACTATAGGTTTCAGACAATAAACACCTATGAGGGACTAAGAATCCTATCTCTGAAAAGTCCAAAAAGCAAAACTACAAATCCCAAATCATAGGTTTCAGACAAAACACACCAACGAAAGACTAAGAAATCTAGCTTAGAAAAGCCCGAAATAGTAATTTACATATCCCAAATCATAAGTTTCAGTCAACACACACCTACGAAAGGCTAAGAAATCGAGCTCTTAAAAGTCCAAAAGCAAACTACTCATCCCAAACTATAGGTTTCAGACAACAAACACCTATGAATGGCTAAGAAATCTAGCTCAGAAAAGTCAAAAATAGTAATTTACATATCCCAAATCATAAGTCTCTGACAACACACACCTATGAAAGGCTAAGAAACCTTGCTCAGAAAAGTCAAAAATAGCAAACTACTCATCCCAAACTATAGGTTTCAGACAACAAACACCTATGAGGGACTAAGATATCTAGCTCAGAAAAGCCCGAAATAGTAATTTACATATCCCAAATCATAATATTCTGACAACATTCACCTACGATATACTAGGAAAGCCTAGGTCATAAAAGTCTGAAATAGCAAACTACTCATCCCAAACTAGAAGTTTCAGACAACAAACACCTATGAGAGACTAAGAATCCTAGCTCTGAAAAGTCCACATAGCAAACTACACATCCCAAATCATAATTTTCTGAGAACACACACCTATGAAAGGATAAGAAATCCAGCTCAGAAAAGTCAAAAATAGCAAACCACCCATCCCAAATAATAGGTTTCAGACAACACATACCTATGATAGACTAAGAAATCCAACTCAGAAAAGTCAAAAATAGCAACCCATACACCCCAAATCATCGGTTTCAGACAACATACATCAACGAAAGACGGGGGCCGGGGAGGGCCTTTGAGGGTCTGGGGGGGGCCTTGAGTGCCGGGTGGTCCTTTGGGAGCTTGCGGGGACCTTTGAGGACCAGGGGCTTCCTTGGGGGTGGGGGTTGGGGGATCGGACCCCTTTGGGGTTGGGGATAGAGGACCTCACGACACTGTTCAAATTGAACTTGTGTATTATAACGACCTTAGAGTTTCACCATCAAATCTTCTTCTAAAATCTCTTCAAAAATCATCTCTTAAAACGTCTCTAACTGTTTTACCGAAACAATTCCCTAAAATAATAATTTGTTCTGAAAAGATATAATAAAGCCTTAAAAAAGTATTAAAATAGGGGCTCAGGCACCTTTGGGGGCACCGGGGGCCCTTTAGGGGGGGTAGGCGGTGGAGAGGGTCCTTCTGTGTCTCAACGCACAAAAAAATATTAAAAAACGGGGGAGGGAAGGGGGGGAGGTGGAGGAGGTAAGGGGGAGGAGGGGGAGGGGGAGGAGGGGGAGGGGAGGAGGGGAGGGGAAGGGCAAGGTGAGGAGGGGGAGGTTAGGTAAGGGAGGGGAGGGGGGCCCTTTGGGGGCTTAGGGGGGGGGGCCTTTGGGGCCTGTGGGGGTCCTTTGGTGGGTCTGGGGGACCCTTGAGGGCCGGGTGGCCCTTTGGGAGCCCGGTGGACCTTTGAGGACCGGGGGCTTCCTTTGGGGTTGGGGTGGGGTATGAGGACCCTTCGGGGTTGGGGTGGGGTATAAGGACTCTTTGGGGTTTTGGTAGGGGACCTCACAACACTGTGCAAATGGAACTTGTGTATTATGACGACCACAGAGTTTCACCCTCAAATCCTGTTCTAAAATCATCTTTTAAATCATCTTTTAAAATGTCTCTAACTGTTTCGCCGAAATAATTCCCTAAAACGGTTTCGCCCAAATAATCCCTAAACGTAACCTCAGCGTATTCCTTTTGTTTTTTGGCATCTCTGTGATTTCACATTTCAAATTTCTAGGAAATCCATTCCTACGTTAATCTCTTCATCTCATAAATTTTCCTAGCTACACTATTAAGGTTTCGTTGGAATATCAATTTATCTCTCCGACTTAAAGCTCAGTGAAGCCGTATTTAAAAATAGAATTTCTATCTGTTTAGACTCCCGCAAAATTCCAAGATAACAAGTGATGTCATTTCTAATTCCTAACACTAAAGATTATTGAAGCCCTATTTAAAAATAGAATATTAATTTTTCTCTCTGACCTAAAGAACGTTTATCCCTCAGACCTAAGATTAATGAAGCCATGTTTGTTTCTTAATTTCCCTTTCGTGAATCAATACATTCCCCTAGCGATTATGTAAATCAATTTCTCAGGTTAGGTTAGCCAAACAATCTCATAACATTCGCGTCGAGCATGTACATTCTCACTGACAAAAACCATAAAACAGACATAAATTGCTGTTGACATCCATAAATTTGAGAAAGGTCCTGTTTTTTCATTTTCACTGACAAAAACCATAAAATAGACATGAATTTCTGTTGACATCCATGAAAAACATCAAATAAATTGACCATCGACCTTGGAAAAAAGAGGTCATTGACCCCATTAACCACGTGTTCTCCCCAGGGACTCTATGCCCATATATGGTGTGCTGTCACGATCAATAGGGTCATTTCTACTGACATGGTCAGGAAAACGACCTAAGAAATGTAAATTTACGACGATTGAAAATTTACAACCTAGACTATCAAATGTGATCAGGTTAATCCAAGCCGCTGAGGCAGAAGTAATTAAAAAAAATGCCCGAGGTAATGATAAACGAAAATGAAGAACAAAGAAATATGTGGTTAAAATACTTGCAGAACCGATAATTACAACGAGTCGAAAACGAAAGTGAAGAACAAAGAAATATGTGATTCAAAAATAACTGGCAACGAGAAACACAACGAGCCAAAAATTAAAGTGAAGAACAAAGAAATATACAGTTACAAGACATAAGACAACAAGGATCAGAACGAATCAAAAATCAGAGTGAAGAAAAAAGAAGGATCTAGTTAGAATATATGCGACAGCAACAATAAAGGAATAGGTGGTTAGAAGATAAGCGGCAGCGAACAAGCGCAAGTGAGAATCAAGAACGCGTCAAAAATGAAAGTGAACAACAAAGAATTGTGCGGTTAGCAGACACGTTAAAGCGAGTATCAGAACGTGTCAAAAATGAAAGCGAAGAACAAAGAACTGTGCTGTTAGAACACAAGTAATAGCGAATCAAAAATTAGCGAGCAGCAATAGCGAGCAAAAATAGCGAGCAGAAATAGCGAATAAGAATGAATCAAAAATTAAAGAGAAGAAGAAAAAAGAACCTGACGAACCTAAAAAGATGCCGTAAACTATGGGACTGTTAATTATAAGTCATTCGGACCCTTCAATGTTGTGTGCCTTTACTGCGGAGCCCTTGGAAGCTGTCTTTTTGAAGGGCTTCAAATACGCTCTAAAGAATTTAACGAATAAATTTGAAATACAAACTCATGTTACGCTTCTTTCAACGTAAGCGATGATCGAACCATCAATAGTCGTAATGTTTTCAGCTTTAAAGTAGCTAGACGAATTTATCACAAAATCAATATAAAGTCAAATGAAAGATCTTCAGCCGAACTGGCCAGCCATGACAAAAACCAACAGAGAGAAAAATCTAAAAAAAAAAAAAAAAAACGAGACTGTGGCCAGTGGAGAGAAAAGAAAAGACAAAATCAAAACAACGCGGATATTTCGCCTGTATCCAAACAAGGGGTCTTCAGCACGAAATAAACACAAGAAGAACAGGATGAAAAAAAAAACAAGATAAAACAAAAAACCAATAAAACCACCACCAAAAAAAAAAAAAAAAAAAAAAAAAAAAATTACAATTGGCGCAAACTGATCCACGTAGGGAAAATATGCTATTAAAGAGTTACTTCAGAGAGGACACCAGAGGTACTGGCCACAGTCTCGTTTGTTTGTTTGTTTTTTTTAGATTTTTCTCTCTGTTGGTTTTTTTCAATATAAAGTCGCATCCATTACAAGCCCCTGAGGGGATTTTGAGCCACCTTCATGCGTCGAAATATACTTATTAGACCCCAATGAAGCTGTTGAGGAACGCACTGCACACCCTTTAAATTATGGGATCTCTCGTGAGAGATCCCATGGTTTTCTTAGAAGAAATATTGCGAGACACAAACAACCAAAGGTTGCACGAAAATACGAGAAGTGAAGGATAAAATAAATCAACGTGCTGCTTTACTGGGACAACAGCCTCGGGTAGAAGACAATTGATAATGAGAATTGATATATAAAAGCCTGCCACTTAGCCATGCAAGTGACTGGTGGTGAAGCCACCGATCTCCCGGTACCATGGACGGTCATGTCATCCCCAAAGCCTAAGTTATTAGAGCTTTCAACTACGCTGAATCAAATGGCTATCTCAAAACTTTGATCAGATGTCTTTTGAGAAAAAAGGTGAGTGAGAGAGGGGCTATTTGCCATCCAATCCTTTTGGTCACTTAAAAGAGCCCGAGAAATTTTGGTATACGTTTAAATGAGCCCTCTCTCGATCTTCTAGTGCTATTGGTTTGATATGATCACCCTTAAAAAAAAAAAATAAACACATTCGTTATCTTTCTGGCGGCAAAAACACAAAAGTCTACATTTTTGCAGATAGAGCTTAAAACCTCTAAAAAGGGCTCTCTAATTAGCTGAATCTTATGGTGTGATTTTCATTCAGATCAATTGACTTTTCGTGGTGGTTTCCCTTTTTTCGAAAGTTTGGCAAATTTTCTCAGGGTCCTAATTTTGATCGGCAGAAGTAATCTTGATGGATTCTAAATATTTGGAATCAGTATAAAAAGCCAATTCTTTTGATAAATTTATAAATGCCTGTTTTTAGGCAATAGGCAATTCTTTGGAATCAGCATAAAGGTTCACCATCATTATTTAATGTCCGTTAGCCATGAACTGTTTGATAATTATATATATATATATATATATATATATATATATATATATATATATATATATATATATATATATATATATATATATATATATATATATATATATATATATATATATATATATATATATATATATATATATATATATATATATATATATATATATATATATATTATATATATATATATATATGCAAGAGGCGGCATAGTTGGCTCTTTGTCTAGGAAAAATTTGCTTCATTCTCTTTCCAGAAAGTCTAGTTACCAGAAAGTGAGAGAAAATGAAAACAAAAATGATTGTACTATAAGGTCATATACGAAATTAATCTCTTTGTTTTCTATAAAATTGGTACTCTCGGTGATGAATTTACTATTATTAAAAATCCACTTCAATTATGCGTTTTCTCCAGGCTTTATTTAATTTACAGTACCGTAGCATGCTAAAAACCCATTTGCGGACTTTTTGATGGCCCTTGTTTGGCTTTGTCTAGATGGTAAGCGGATTTCGCTCCACTTGGGTAGCAGTTCTACCTACAAATGGGTCCCGGTATCTATCGTAAACAGATCACGCTATTTTGATGGGTATAAAAAAAAGTAGAAAAATTGCCCTTTTTTACAATTTTCAACCTATTTTTGACTTATTTTTCAATCTGAAGAATACAAAGCAAATTTCAAAAATGTAACTTTGTAGATCAAAAAAGCTGAATCTCAGCTACTGAATGAAAACAAATTTTCATCTAACGTTGAAATATTAAAACTACCGAAATATTAAAACTGAAATATTAAAACTACCGAAATATTAAAACTGAAATATTAAAACTACCGAAAAACAGCGTACCAAAACTTGCATAAGGAACATACATCTTAACTATATTATAAATTATTAAAACTCTTCTTCTTGTATTTCAGGTCACGCAATGAAAAAAAGGGCGGACTCATTGACCGAGTCGTGCTCGGATCTGCTTGACCTCGAAGAAGGTTTGTTTGGACTTCATACAACGCTCCATCCACATAACAAAATGAAGGCCAATTGTACACAGAAACTGAACAACAATGTGAACGCAGTTACTGTGGAGACAGACGTTTGATTCAATGATATGGTCCTCCAAATGCGGCTTTTAAGAGGTAAACCTGCTTAACTGTATACAGGCCGTTCTACTGTTTCGGCCATTATGAGTAAGCCCACGTTGATGTATACGTGAATATAATATCAAATGGGCCATTAACGGTAAACCTACCCTGATGTGCATATAGCTCTATTGTCAAATCAGCAATTATAGGTAAAGTGATACTGATGGACACACTACCATATTATCCGTATGGTTCATAGTTAATCATACTCAAATTGCCCTCCAACCTGAAGTTTTGACCTTATTTTCAAAGTCGGGTTTTGCTTGGTTATTCAGTAAGTAGAAAAACTTTCCTTAATGCCTCCCAGTCTAAATATTAATCTAGTGTAGGCCTACTCTTTGAGAATACCTTTGAAGAGTGGAATTCGAAAATAATATTTCCTAATTAAAAAATCATAAGAAATAAATAGGAATTGCGAAAACTTCCAAGCTTAAGAAAGAAACTATGATTAACTTTTATGTTGATTCAAGTATTACCTGTAGATTAACCTAGACTAATCTGGAGAATTTCATTGTTAGGGGGTAAAAGGACATTGCTTAAAATAGGATTTTGAAAAACATGCATAGATTAAAATATTTGAGTAATCTCACTGCCAGGAGAATTGGCTAATGTGCACGTTTACAACTGCAAAATGTCAAAAGTAACAGTTACTGACCACCGATTGTACAGACTTAAATATATTGAATCTTCAGTTGCTAATATACTGACACAAATTATTAATGGAAAGAGAATTATTTGTCCAGAAAGTAGATGTTTTTCTTACGGTAGATGTAGATGTTTTTCTTACTGTAGAAAGTAGATGTTTTTCTTACTCGACCTAAAGACGATCTAAGCTATAAAAATGTCATTAGGAAGGAGCCACGAGAGAGATAAGGACCATCACTCTTTGGAAAATTTTCAATACGAGACCTAAACTATCGTGTATTTTGTACCCTTTTTCTTCAGATTTATATTTATTCAAGTCATTCTCAATGAAGATATTATTACCTATTAACATGTCTGAAGTGTTCTGTGCCATTACACGTGTTGCATCAAGAATCCTCCCCACCTGTAAATTTTCCCTATTTCCCTGACAAAAGTTTCCTAGTTGTGTTCTTGCTAGGTTGCCTTAATGCAACTTTTAATTATTTGAAATGGCAATAAATATAGATTAGGTCCAGAAGCAAAAGTTAAAAGAGGGAGGCATAAAAGACGGGCTAGGGTAGCCCAGAGGAGCCGTGTTACAATAAAGGGTCCTGTATACTAACCTGCAGTAAAAACTTTCATTAAAGGAGACTTTTAATTTAAAGTAGATTTAAGTTGAATCAAAGCAGTTATATATATATAAGATAAGAGTTATAAAACAAAATTCTATTGATACCTTTTTTGACAGAAATGGTATTTAAAAAGATTGAGAAAATGTTAAAAAAGTTTGAAAAAACTAAAGTTTTCAAAACCTTAAATTCCTCTGCAGTTTTTTTTCCTTTTTTTTAAATAGGCGAATTCTGCTCTAAATTTATTCAAAATAGTTCAAAGTAGATTTAATCAATTGAAAGTAGATTAAATTTAAAGTAGATTTAAATTAGACTTTTTTACTTTTTTTAGAATCGTTTTTATAGTTAAATAATTTTACTACTTTAGATCCTCCATTCCTGCACTCTTATTACCTTTTTTGTTGCGCGGTACGTTTGTAGAAAGTCAAATAAAAGGACGCGAGACTATATGTCTTCCCAATTCAGAGTCTTGTACCCCGCTTCATCCCTGAATGAGAAGGTGGATTTAATACGGACCCGTCCTCCTATAGGACAAAGCTTGTCAGTCACTTTAAGCGATTTTTTTTTATCAGTTTAGTTTTAAAGAAGTTCAAACTTAGCCTTCCTCTGAGAGGAAGAAACTGTGAAACTCTTCGGAGTTGAGGTCACAAGATAACTTTTTGCAGCCTTGCTCAAATTATTACCTTTTTAATTAAATTTGTGGACTGCAATGCTTGTCAGTAACTTTTCTTCAGTATTGGCTGCCATGTCAGTTCAACTGACAGAAATAGTGAGAAATTTCAAGCTATATTTTTCAGGATAGCCAAAACATATTTTTCTAACTAAGTAAGATTTTTCTAAGCGAGGACAAGTATTTTTTAATTGATAAATTTATAATCATTGTGAAAAACTAATCAAACAGATCGTGGTAACGAACTGTAATTAAGGAAGTAAGCGGGCTAATAGTAGCTTAAATTCTAAAATGGGAATTTTAGTAATGATTAGTATGCTTACTCCAAATCTACAAGAACCTTTAAGTTTAAAGTTACCTATTAAAAGCTACGTGCCTGAGAAGTTTTGCTTATTTTTCGAAAAAAGGGGGAATGCCCTCAAAGAGGTAATCGACCTTTATGCAAATCACCCCATCGAATCTAGTATAATAATAATAATAATAATAATAATAATAATTTATTATAAGCCAAAAAAAACAGGCCATACAGAACAGTATTCTTAATCACACTCCACAAGAAAAATAACATAAATATCAAATTTCACTCATTGATGTCTGCGCTTCATTTACATACTTACATAACTGCCTGATTGATCTTTTTACAGTCGTGTTAAGGATCCCCCGGAACACCAACTTAACACCCTCAAAATAATTTTACCTTAAAAGAGAAAGTTGCTGGCACACGGTGAGAATATGGGCTACATCCTCAATACCTAGGTTTCATCTGGGGCAAGAGTAATCCGCATTTGCATCTGGGGCCACCCTATTTCTTTCAAATACTCTTTTTCTATTCTTTAGTGGCAGGCAATTCGCTCGGATCCGAAACCAAGTCCTCAATGTCTCCCCCGGTAATCCAAGTTTAAAATAATATTCGAGTCCAAATATCTCTTTTACATAGGAATAAAACTTCAATGTTTCAGATGTTTTAACTGCCTGGGTCCACATTTGGACTTCCTGGTCTTTTATTCTTTCTAAAATCATAGCCAAAAACGACTCACCCTGATCTGAGAAAACCCTTAGGTTTCCAGCTTCTATAAACAGAAATGTAGAATTTTGTATTTCCGCAACGGAAGAAGGCCCATCTTAACCAAAAATAAATTTATAGCGTCCTTTCTGAGTAGCCATATAGATGGTGCCATGGGGAAACTGTGTTTTTGCATGTTGTGGCACCAAACTCCTATACTGTTCCAAAAAGAGCAAAATTGTTATCAACTGAAAATTCTGAGAAAGAAAATCGATCTAACTAAAAGCTATGTATGCAGGCTCCCAGTTTCAGAGGAAGCAATTCTGCACGGTGGCGAGTTCGCTCCTAAGAAGTCACGTAATCCATAAAAAATAAATGGTTATTATAGACATTTATTAAAACTTCATTTGACGTAGCTGATTTACTTGATTTATATAAATTTATGTACAGTACAAACTGTTTGTATGCAATTTGTGCACGCACCTTGTATATACAAAATACATATACAGTGGGGGTAAAAGCTCCCCTCATATTATGAGGTGATATCCTCTTTGGAAAAATTAGATTTAATTTCTTAAATTAAATTTGCTAAATCAGCTCTTTCTCTCGAAGCATCGCTGTGCAAAAGTTAAAATTGTATTTAAAATGGTGGTTTTGAGGGGGTTAGCCCTCCTCCCATTTAGGGCAACCTTATGAAAAACTCTGGGTGTACTATGGAAAACGAACAGAAGTTTTAGAAATAGAAGACAATTTTACTCCAATGAAAGCAAAGAGGGACGTTAAAACCTAAAACAGAGAGAAATTGTTTCCTTATATCAGGAGAGCTTCCCCCTCTACAGCCAACTGCTTTTTCAAGCAGTCCATGGTAGCGAACTATAGGTAAGGAGCAATTCAGCCCAATAGTAACCAAAATACTAAAAACAAAACTATGATTACAATAGATACATCTGACGAATCGGCTTTTTATGCTGATTGTAAATATATAAAATTCATTAATTTTAATATTAACCATGCAAAGCTACGACCCTGATAAAGTTTGCTTTATGTTCGAAAAGGGTAAGAAAATTTATGGTGGGGGGGGGGGGTATACCATAGGAGTGCCAAAATATAAAATCTAAGAATTTAATATCATATGTCAGAAAAACTGGGGGGGGGGCAGCTGTGCCCCTTTTCCTCCAAAGACATCCGATCAAAATTTTGAAACTAAGCATTCGATTCAGCATAGTTGAAAGATCTAATAACTATGATTATAATGTTTCTCTCTACTTTCATGGGAAAAACTTGTTTATTTTTTAGATTTAATTGATGCAAGAAATTAGACAAATTCAGAATAAATTAGTGCAAAATTATTTCCCAGAATAAATTAGTGCAAATTCAGTTGCTAATGGGTTATATTTCATGTTGACATGACATGCATTTTATGTAACGTTTTTTGAATTGCAAAGACTGATATAGATCCATACTTCCTATAGGTGTATTTTCCCCAGAGAACCATCTTGGAGTTAAACAGTTTGCGGCATGTAAAGAGCAACGCGGCTCAATAATAACCGAAACTTACAAAAACAGGGGTTTGGTAATAATAAATACATCAAAAGAATCGAATTCTTATGCTGATTCAAATTATGTAAGGCTCGTTGATTTCAATGCTACCCATCAAAAGCTACGAGCCTGAGAAACTTTGCCTAATTTGTGCAAAAGGGGAAAAAACACCCACAAAAAGTAAATTGACCTTTATAAAAATGATACCGTTGGATTCAGCATATTAGACAACCCTACTGTAGAGGCTTTCAGCTCCTAAATACAAAAATGTGAAATTTTGCATTTTCTGCAAGAAGAAAGATCTCGGAAGCGTATTTATTTGTTTGTTTGTATGTTTTTTTTCAGGGGTGATCATATTAAGCCAGAGATCCTGGAAGATTGGGAGAGGGTCCGTTTGATCGGAAATTAAAAGTTTTAGTGCCCTTTCTAACTGACCAAAAGGTTTGAAGCTACTCCCCTCCCATACTCCTTTTCCCCAAAGTCGTCCGATCAAAAACATTGAGATACCAATTTTGTTAAGCATAGTTGAAAAGTCCAATAACTATGCCTTTGGGGATAACACCCCCCCCCTCCTCCAAAGCTCCTGGGGAAAGGGCTGTAAGCAACGAAATTTACCCATTGTATATGTATAGTGCTTGTTATTGGGAAGCATACTAACTGTTTTGGGGGGAGGGGGATTATCTGCTTGGGGAGATTTTCCACGATGAAAATTTTCCATGGGGTAGGGAAGATTCAGGGCGTGAGCTTTCTAGGAGAAATTTTACACTGGGGGAATTTTCTAGAATTCATATATGAAATTATTTTATTTGTTTTACTTTGTCTTCGCCCAGTAAATTTAACATGTAGAGATATTCAAGAGGAAAAATTTTAGTGGTGTTGGTACTGTCCAGAGCATTTTTCCGTGGGGGAGGGATTTTTCACGTGAAAAATACTCCATGGGGGTATTTTCCGTGGGAGCAACTTTCAACTGGGGAGTGGGGGTTTCAGTGAAAAATTTTCCACGGAGGGTGGATTTCCTAAATGATTTGAAAAATGATCAGAAATTAAAGTCCTTTCGAAATGAAAGCATGCTAAGGAGACTTTATAGGCGGAATTGTCCGCAAGAAATTTTTTCGGGGTATTTTCAGCGAGGATATAATTGTATGAGGTGAATTTTCTGGGGAGATATTTTACTTGGGAGTAACTCCATTTTGAGAAATTTTCTACGGAGGGAGGGAATTTTACGTGGATGGAGCCGGATTCCCCGGTATTATTTGAAAAACGATCAGAAATTAAATAAAAACAATTAAATAAAAAAAAAATTATCAAATTAAATAAAAGTTTTTTTTCAGTTCAAAGTTAGGGGCAATATTAAAACTTAAAACAAAGAGAAATTATTATGTATATGAGGGGACTTACTCCTCCTCAATACCTCGCTTTTTACGCTAAAGTTTGACTTTTTGACCCAATTCTTTAAGAACGACTCCTGAAACACAAAGGCCGTTTAACTCAAATAAGAAGCTTTTTAAAAGTCCTTAAACACTTTAGACTGAAGAGCGGGGTATTAAGTAGGGGGCAATCCCCTTATATACAGAATAATTTATATTCGTTTTAGGTTTAATGTTGCTACTTACTTTGATTCAAAAACTTGTTTTTTGTCAAGTTAATAAATAGAAATGTCAACTGTGCAAATAAAAACGTGCAAAAATTGCAAAAACTACCATCGTATTATAAAAAGTTTTGACGGTGTTTAATAATGACATAATTCAATCATTGAAAATTCTTTCAGTAGCAGCTGATAGAAATCGAAAATATCAAGTAATTAGATAAAATCACTTAAACTTGATAAAAATTTTATTTGTTACCTGTGGTTTTCCACGGTACTGTACCGTTTGCTTATCCTCTTTAACTTCAACTTTTCCAACAGGCTACACAATTGCTACTTCATCTTTCTTTTTCTTCTAGTTGGTCATCAGTAAAGCAAGACTTCAAAAGCCAAGTTAGAGAGCCTGCTACTCAACAAAAGTTCTGTGAACAACCAGCAATACCCATGCCTACAAATAGATGGCATGGTGACATAATTTGTGATATCGCTCAATTCTAGTCACTTCTGCGTGTATTTTCAAGTCTATTGGCTTTTTTATTCCTACAGTGCTAGCCTTTAAACAGGGTTGAAGAGATTAATTCTTTTCCCTAAATTGAACCTTGTGACTTTATGCAGAGTTGCCAAGTAATGGCTGAATTTTAGTAAAAAACTCCTTATATTTTTTTTGAAACGAATAAATTGATGACATCTTTGAAAGAAAAATTCATTGAAATTTAAAAAAAGTACTTGGCAAATCTGCTTTAATTATAGGCTTGACATGAGCAGACAAGCGAGTTCAACACTAAGAACTAATGTTCTGTCAGAATTCGTTGTTCCAAACTTTACAATTACTAAATTACCTTAAAGATTTTAATCGAATTTAAATACAAAATTTTTTACCTAAATTTGTCAAAGCGTCTGGGAAAGAAGAGTAGATTTAATCAAGGGAAATAATTAATTAGTTTTTTTTAACTATTAAATAACCGAAATTTTGAATTTCTATGTTATGGGGAAGGGTATCCTGGGAATTATTTTAGCGTGCGAACTTTGAAAAAAGAAAAATGAAGATAGTAATTTTTGTCATATTCTTAAACTAAAACTTCTATTCTCAATTAGACATGTTTTTTCTGAAAACACTAAAACATACTAAAAATCTGAATCCAAATTTCGCATTAACTGCAAAAACCAAGAAAATATGTTTGCCAGCTTAATAAAATAACAATCTTAATGAAAACCTTTTAATTAGCAGCTTTTAATTAGCAGTTATAATAAAGTTTACATAATAAGCACAATACTTGTATTTAAAACAAGAAAAATGTTAGATTAAGATAACACTAGAACTGTAACTGAAAGAATGAAGTGCAAGAATAATTTGTAACAGCGCTGCATTTGTTTAGGTGGTGGGGCAGGCCCAGTCCCAACATAATAGCTACAGGAAGAAGGGCTGTGAAGTAGGGAGTTGATGAGTAAGAGTGAGGGTCAATTTAGTTTTTTCGATTCACTGGGAGTGAGAGCAATTTATGAAAATAAGTTCTGAAACTAGACCGCTTATCGTGACAAAACAAAAAATGACAAGAAAGAAAAAATGAGTATTGTTACTGGTAATGAAACAATAATGAAGAAATTTTGAAATTATTTTGGTTGAGACCTCCGCTCAACCATCTGCAGAGCAGGATTAAGAATGTAAATATATATAAAAACTCAGAATAGTATTAAGAGACACACCCCTTAAAACAAATATCTAATTTTGAACTAAGGACGGTTGAGTGTAGATCGTAGGTTGAATTTTAATTGTGTAATTGCGAGTGTAATTGAAGTTTAATTGTGAACTAAGAACGGTTGAGTGTAGATCGTAGATTGAATTGTAATTGTGTAATTGTGAGTGTAATTGAAGTGTTATTGTGAACTAAGGACGGTTGAGTGTAGTTTGAAGCATCGCATTTTGTTCTTCATTTTTCACTAGCTGCGATTATTCTTGTTTTTTCTACATTAATTTTTTTTTATTTGTTAGAGTAATTTAGTGCTAAAAAGGTTGTTATTGAAGCTTTTATAGGCCTTAATCTTTAGATTAGGAGCCGTGAGAATAATTTAACAGGTTTGAAGCCCGACCAACCAACCGTTTCAAAGAGAAACAAAAGAGCTTTGTTTTAACGGAGACGTGGGTCTAAACAAAAAAGACAATAATAGAATAAAATAGCTTGCTTCAAGCAAAGGTATTTTCAATACAGATGAAAACCAAACAAAACTGGCACATAAACAATAAGAGAACCAAAAAATGGTATAAAAAGGATAAAAGATGTATAAGGGACAAAACGAGTGAAATCTAAAAAGAATAGAGAACTAAAAAAACTAAAGTAAAAAAAAATGAATTACTCTAGTGTTCCCCTTGTGAAAATTTTTTGTTGTATCTTATTTTTTCTTGTTTTATCAATTATGTTACCTTTTTTCTGTTTTTTTCTGGTTTTCGGTTTTCATCTGTCATAAAGTTCAAGATTTCACAACATTTGTCTCTTTTTTTCGTCTTTATAACCTGCCTAAGAGAGTGCTACGATTTGTTGTTGTTTTTTTTGGAATAGTTGTGGGGTTGGGAGTTATTCAGGATCTGTGAAGATAAATAATACTAACTCTTATTGCTAACTCCATCTATTGACTTCACTAAATCCGTTCAAAGTAGTGAAATACCACTAGAGACAAGTAGTCGGATTATTTCAAGCATCCGATTATAAACGTCGGATTATAAGACAGGCGGAGATTGACCACTAATTTTAAGAAAAACTTCACAAATGTCAGAATCAGTTTTAGTTCTTGTTTTGATATTTATAATTTATCAAACGAGTTTAAAGAAGCTTGCCTCCTAAAATTGAGGATTCTGATCGGTTGTTATGAGTTGTTAGGATCTGTTGTCTGTGTGTTCTGAGTTGGAATCAATTTTCTCACTTCCAGGATTGAAAATTAGAATTGGAAACAAAGACTTTAGGCATCGTTCTGGCATTTGCTAAATGAAGAAAAAAAAAAAAACTTTAAAAATCATTTAGTACTTTCAATTTGCCAACCGAGTATACGAAACCAGAGCGTCGTGTTTTCCCACTAAAATTAAGTATTTAGAACTTTTCGTATGCTTCAAACGAACCAGAAATGACTTTCTCACTTTCATGAGTGACAACTAGAGTTACAGATAAGAGCGTTGAGTATCAATTGATATTATCAGTTCTCAAATTGAGCATAAAAAAAACTAGAGATCGAGTTTGGCCCCCTAAGACTAAGGATTCAGAACTGCTGTTATGCTTCAAAAAAATCAAAATCAGCTTTCTCATTTCTAAGAGTAAGAACTGGAGCTGGAAATAAAAAGTCCATGCATCGTTTTGACATTTATAAATTATCAAACAAGTAAAAAAAAATCAAGGGATCAAGCTTGGCACCTACAAAATTAAACATCTAGAGCTGTTGTCATACTTCAAGAATCGTAACTGACATTCTCATTTCAAAAAGTGAGAATTAGATTTGGAGACAAAACTTTGGGTATGGTTTTGGTATTCGGACAGTCCTCGATTCGGACAGTCCTCGATTCGGATTCGATTCGGACAGCCCTCTTAGTGATTTCTTCTTTATAATTGACCTCTCTTTTGTTAGAAAAAAAAACAACACAACTAGTAAAGAATTTTGGTATATATTTTTGTCTGAAATAATAAAAAAAAAAAAAAAGGAAAAATTTTAGGATTTGTGCTAAACAGCGCATAAATATTATTCTATTGAAGAACTTGAACAAGACATAAACAATATACTATTTATTTCAAACAGACTTGAAAATTAAGCCAACATAATCCTAAAATTAAGTTAATCAAAGAACTATATATTTTTGAATTATTTACAAAACAAGATAGAAAATGAAAGTCTTAAAGCCAAAAAGTATGCTTTTCTTCTCATGCCAGCTTGACTAGTTTAAATTTAGATCCGTTTTTAATGAAGAATTAAATTAAATGTTTATGTAACGCCTTTTTACTTATCTTTGAAGAGTTTAAATGGACTTTAAGGATTTTTTTATTAATCTCTATTGTATTTCGACCTAGTCAGTCCTAGTCTTCTTGCTTTTTCCCCTAGTTTATTTAAGATAAGGATGCCGCCACAAAATTTTACCAGGAGGAGGTGCATATTTCAAGGAGATTATTTTGCAATTAGCAGATGTGATGTTTTGCAATTTTTCAATTGTGCAATTTTTGCAATTGTGCTAATTTTGCAATTAGCAGATGTGATGTTAACAATTTAAAGCGCTTTAAGTACACTGAAACATCCTTATTAAATGAAATTTAATCGATTTAAAAAGATTTCAAGACAAAGGAGGACAAATGTGCAAGGTCTTACGGTAATTTTACGGTAATATCTTACGGTAAGTTTTTATTGTTCCAGAAGACCTTTGCCCCAATATGCCCTTTTTGATGGTGTTCATGATGAAAAAACTCTTGTTACCCTATTATTTCAGTATTCCTGCTGTCATGATTGATGAATTTGTAAGTTAAAAAACAATGTTAGTTTTTTTTTCCTTGAACAAAATCTTTTTATGTGGCGTTAAGTGGCAAGGTAAATTATCAAGATTGATTGTAAGTTCAGAGGCATTGATAAAATTGTCTCTAAACCTGTTTTTGAAAAAATTATATTTTATTCACACAAGGATTTTTTTATTCATCTTTTCATTTTCGTTTTCGAACTATAGTGAGATGTGTGAAAGAGGGAGCTGAATTTTTCCTAACAGCTACAATGTCTTTTGTTATGATAGTTATGACTGCTATCAACTAATTTTTTTCTCGTCGCTTTAAAATATTTTCTCAAAGGAAAAAATTATCTAAGTGGATATAAAAGCGGGCTCAAAAATGGTCAGCTTTACGGAATTTGCTTCATATACTTTAAGATCAGCTTTATATACTTTAAGGAATTTTTTCAGATCGAGCAACAGTTTTAACTGACTTGAAATCTATTTTTCAGTGCATATTAAATTGTCATTTTAGCCATGACTTTTGTCCCGAATTTTGAGCCATGAAATTTTGTCCCAAATTTGGATTATGACTATTTTTTTACTCATTACCATTGCCCAAACTCGTCGAGCAGAATGCATCCGTGGTAACTAACCATGGTAAATTACCGTCGTCAACTAACCACGAAAGCTTCAATCTATCAGCAGAATTTGCGACCAAAATGTTACAATAGTCAAGAGTATGATTATAATTTTATACTTTGTTATAATTAAAGGCTCAGATGATTCTAGACAAAAGATTCATTCAATTGAAGTAGCGTAAACGAATGAGTACGAGTTTCAAAAAAGGATACAAGTTGTACAGAAATAGATCATCTAAACATTGACTTTAACTTGTTCTTCAGTACAAGGAGCTGGAGTTACAAATGTTTTGCAACATAAAGCTACTTAAAGTACCAAAGACAGTGAAAGTGATTTTTTTCTGAAAACTGAAATGAAATTAATTTGTATTTTGCTTTTAAATAAAATGGAAATTTGATTTCTTGATTTGTTTAATTAACAAATCAAGGATATTTTTGTTAAAAAATTATTAAAAATGGGTAAAAAGTAAAAAAAAAACAACTGGTTCTCAAAAAATATAACAGCAAAGAGCATAAGAAGGTATAACTTTCTTTTAAATATCAAGTTGTTTTTGGTAATCCACAAGTTGTTAATGTTTGAATTATTACGGATAAAAAATTTAATTAAAAGATTCTTACGAATAAAAATATCTCACGGATTTTTTATGAATAAAAAAAATCTAAAACTTTAGTTATTAGTTTTGCTCATTTGTTTTCACTGTTTAACACGGCCTCGTTGACGTTAAAGAGATGCTACCAAAAAGGGTTCATAATTTGCGCCCTAAGAGTAAACAGTTAGTTCTCTTCTAGGTCAACATCTTTTTAGCTTCTTCGAGTACTTTTTCAAATTAGGAGAGGAGACCGCTATTTTCCTTAGGATAAAGGAATATAAGACTGGGTAAGGAGTCTTTGCAAGTAAAAAGAATATATTATTTTAGTTTATTTTAGAAAATAAATAGGGACAGAAGGACCAGCAAAGGGATTCAAATAACGATAACATTTTGGAAACAGTCTAATTGAGGAAATATATAATTTAACTAAAGAAAAAAATTGCCAGGTGAACTGATTAGAATTAATTAATTAATTAATTAATACAAACAAAAGCCAGAATAAACGGCGAATCAATAATTAGATTTTCTTCGTTTTATGCTTGGATTTTGAACCTACCCACCTTCAAAATAGGAAAGAATTAATTCAATTGTACATTTCAATTTGGTTTTGGAATTTTTTTTTTGGTTTCATTCTGCGATTACTTTGTTTTTTTTTAGTTGTTTCGTCTATACTTCCAAGTAATAATTTCTTTTATTGTGGTTTTTTGAACGCATTGTTCGCAGTTTTTTATAATGTCTTTTTACCCTTTGCTTATATTGAGGGAATCTTTTTTTTATAGAGTTAAATTATTCGCAGTTATTCTTCACTGGTCTAAGTTCCTGTTATCTATCTTTTTTTCTCTTTTTTATTAGTATTTTCTTTTAACTCGGAAAAATAAGAAGAACATAAAATCTTAAAATCTTTCTTACGGAAATTTACAGAAAAGTTCTAGAACTTGAAATTAAGTTCCCTTCTAAGAGTTTACCAAAAATTAGCTTTAAGCTAGCAAGAACTAGCTTTCAAATTTATGAATGATTTTCACTTGAATTACAATTTTAAATTATGAGCTACAAGTCAAAAATATTCTGTGACCAATACAAAAATACAGGAGTCATATATTTTAACACTTGTTGGCCACTATTTTTTTTCTTTTTTGTTGTTGATGAGCTTTAAATTAAATGTTCTTTTAAATATAAATATTAATCTTTAGTTGAAAAAAAAGAATACTGGTATTAATTCTATAAAGTAAACACCTGAAGGTAAAGATCCTGAAGGTAAAGATCCTGAAGGTAATTTTGATATGTCATGACCGAATCCCATTTTTTTTTTCTTTTTTACATATCTCTTCAAGTCCAAAGTGTCTTTATTTATTATAATATCAAAAGCCCACTGTTTTACAGTAGAAATATGTGTTAATATTTTTTCAAGCTTTTATGTATGTTCTGTTGTGTTTTCGGAATGTGTTACTTCTGTTGACGTTAAAAAAATTTTGCTGTTTTTGTAAGTTGATTATGAATTAATGCAACTCTGGCAACCATATTATACCTTTTATATATTCAAAGCCCTTGTTTAACGATTTATCTTACATCTTTGAATACATATTTGTTTGGAGGGATGACCTAAGTTTGTTGTGTAAAACAAAATATTTGGAAAGTATTTTATATTTTATTTATAAAAAACTATCAAATTAGGGTCATAGCGTACCGCAGTTCATCTTGATTTTCATAAGACATCATTTTAGCTATACACATTTTTCAAATATCATTTAGTAATTTTCACAAAGTTTAATTTGCATTAAGCCCTTTCAAACATAGAAACCTTAACTGCCTATGTAATCTGTTTTAACCTTTTTAGTTGTTTTTTCTCTCAGATTTTAGAAACTCCTTTATCCAAAATGTGTTACGTCTTTTTTGGCTTACAGCAATTCTCTTAAGATTCAGAATATCGCTCACGAAACTTTTTTTTGCGTCTTAGAATTTTATTAATTAAAAAAGATAAATTTATTAAAACAAAAAAAACATTTTTGGTTATTTCAACAAACATCAGAAAACCCACTAGATTGCTGATAATGGTTGATTACATCCTTATAACCTTATTATGTATTCGGAAACTTATTTAAAAAAGAATCGAATGGTTTTGCAAATTACTGCCTCTCAATAAAAATAACAAACCTGTGTTAATAACACACAATGTTATTAGACACATTATTGAACCCACACAGATAATTCTGTGTTTATTATCGGTGTTAATAAACACAGCATACAAAATACTGGAAACTTTTCAAATGTCTGCCACTGTCTTGAAAACGTTCACCATTGTAACGGGTGAGAACTATGGCAGCCAAATCTTTTATAATGACAATAATAATCAAAGGAATATTTTACAAATAAGGCGAATGCCTCTACGAGACAGAACCTTCACATTAATTTCCTGTTCTAAATTAATCAGAATGACTGTTTAACCTGACTATTTAATCTAACTCTACAGGCTGCAATGGAGCTGCAATGGAGTTTGCAAACTAAAATTATGCAAACCCCGCCAAAGACCAAATGTTACCTTTAAAAACAAGATTCGATGTAGTGTATATGAATGTCTTTCAAAAGAACAAGAAGGGGGGACTTCCCTTCCTATACCATTGTTTTTCAAAGGAACAGGACAGACATAGATATCCCTCTTATTATGCGATGGGTGGGACACCGTGGAAGTCTTGAAAACAGCTTCGTTTAGTGCTGTATATCCTTTTAGGACTCACTCTTTGAATGTGCTATCCAATAAAAGCCACATGTTGATTTAAGTAAGAAAGCATGCAAAACAATAAGTTGTCAATAAATCAGTAATAGGGGATAGCTGAAAAATATGGAACCAGTATTCAGTTACAATTCAGTTTACAATATTTACAATATTTCAGTTTACAAACCTAATTATAAAATTCTCAGAACTAAAAAACTGAAACAAACTAAACTGAACTAAACAGAACTAAACTGATCTAACAGAACTAAACTGAAACAAAAGATGGTAATTGTAATAATATAAATAAAGGTAAGAGTAACAGAATCATGGTCTACAAATATATTCCTTGCTTTCAAGCTAGATCGATTTTTGAGGATGGTAATACATATTTATTTTTAGTATCAAAAGCATAAAGATCAGTACGCCTTTAGTAAAAGCTGTAAACCTAATGGGGCTCCGGGCCAATGTCATAACACACTTTGGGAGACCAAGCTCAATTTCTTAGGAGAACATTCATCTTCCAAGGGAAAAAAGTTGAAGCCAGATAATCATGCTCTTAAATGCCGAGGGTGACTAATAAAAGATGCAACTATAATACGTTAATTGAATAATTGAATTATTCAATTGAATTATTGAATTATTAATTAATTTGAATTATTATCAATCGTTAATTGAATTAATACGTTAATTGAATAATCGCAAAGAAGTAATTGGAATATAAAAATCCTTTGAGGCAGCAACTTATTTCACAAATAAATTTTTAGAAAAATTTCAGATCTAGACTGTTTGGAATTTCAGAAATATATACTTATTTTTTATATGTTCTGTTTTTTATCTTTCTTGCAAAAATTGGTTGAGATAATTCTAAGAAAAAAGGTAAAATAAGGTTGTCATTTTGTTTTCAATAGATCTGCTGCGGTATTTCAAAAGGTGTTACCCACATTAATTCTAGGGGGAGGGGGGGCAGAAAATTGATTTTTTTTTCAGTTATCATTGACAAATGATGTGCACAGAAAAGTTCGTTTCAGGCCTCTAAGAAACGGTAAAAAATAATTCTACCGCTGAAATTTCAATTTCCTAATTGTTCTTTTGTTGAGCAAGTTTCCAAATAAAAAAAATCAAAACTTCAAAAAATATTAAAAAGCTCCCAAAATTGAGATAAACAAGTTTAATTAATTAAAAAAAAACTTCCTAGTTGAAGTGGGCGATTGTAAATCTACTTTTCGTCTTATAATGTGCTTGGAATAACCGTGGCAGATGTGATGAAACCCCATTACCTCGCTTATGAATTTTAATTGTGTTTGTACATCTTATTCATTATGGTGCCTTAAATTGATTTTGCCATATCGATCTAACATTAGGTAGCAGCCGATGTTAAATCTTTTCCTGAGTTTGCTTTATTATATTTCTTGTTTGTTTTATTTAGTTGTGTACTCTGTATTTATTTTCGTATCTATGCCATTGAAGCTGTCTCTTTATCTTCCTCTCCTTCTTGCATACTCCTCCCCTAAACCTGTTGAATTTTTATAGTTAGAAGTTTTTCCTATAGTAGATTTGTTTATTCAGTAAACATAGAATAAATTACGCTTGTTATTTTGTACATTAAACTGTAAATATTATAAATACAGGGACATTGTCCTTTGTTACAAAAAATAAACTGTGTCCTAAATTCTCAACGACACTAAGTAGCAACAATATTGTATTGCGGTAAGTCAAAAAACTGAATTTCGTTGTTCTTGGTCAAACTAGCATTAATTCACCCTGCTCTCAACTTGAAAGCATTTTACCTAGTGGTTTAGTCAATCTTCAAATATCTTTTTTTGGTCTCAATTCCTTTTGATGATTCAGTTTTTGGAAACCTAGATAGATAGATAGATAGATTTATTGACACAAAAGCCCTATTGGGCTATGGTGAAACACAAAAAACAACCAAAATACAACATCAAAACATAAACTGGCAAAACACTAGAACTGGAACACTAGAACACTAAACACTAGACAACTAAACACTATTCAAGAAAATTTTCACGATGCTTCATGCCTACCCGGACGAACTTTCCAGTATTTTTCATATCTAAATAACACCTACTTTTCAAATTTCCAAAATACCATCCCCCCCCCCCCAATCTCCCTACCAAAAATTATCACCCATGATTCCGTCAATTTCTTACATTTCCCTAAAAATAATACAAAGACTCATCCATCTCTCCACACTTAGGGCAACTGTAAGGACCATCCCTCAGTCTAGCCCTACCTAAATATTTCCTTTGTTGTCCAAGAGGCATAGAATTCCCTCTTTCAGACAGTACACATTTTAAATCTTTCGGAATTAATCCCATTTTGATAAACTTCTTCGCACCAGTTCTCCCTGACCTCTGTATATAGCCCCAGGGACATATTGTGCCACTTTTTTGTGGCCTTTTGATTTTGTAACATATGGTAGATGAGATCTAAGAAACTGAAAATATTTTGAGAGCCTATCTGTATTAAACTTGATAAAAGTTTAATGAAAACTTGCTGTTTATTTAATGATTACTCTACTTTTTACTTAATGAAAATTGTTGTTTGAATTACCGCGACCATGCTATGCTGACAAAATTCACCATTATGCTTATTTAAATTTGATCAACGAATCAACTTGTTATAGTATACTTAACTGTGAGCGCACTTATCATCTAACCGCACCAGGGTTGTCCATTTGGAAATCTTTATTTTAAAAAAAGGGCTTTTATCGTAATTTCAGTTTTACAAATTGAGGAAACCGAAATTCCCCGCCCTCGCATTTAAATATTATTTATTTTGTATCGTGATTACAGTGGTCAAATATGGTGGTCAAACCAGTGATGACAGTGGTCAAATACAGTAGTCAAATCAGTGATGAAAGTGGTCAAATATGGCTCTGAAGCATGGACGCTCCGAAAGGCGGATGATGATTTACTAGATGTTTTCCAGAGAAATTGCTTAAGGATTGTTCCGGGTACCCGGCTGACTGACCGTATTTCAAACAATAGGCTATACCAAAAATGTGGTTCTATACCGCTCTCTAGGGCTATAATGAAAGAAAGGTTGAGGTGGCTAGGGCACGTTGTGCGGATGAAGGATGACAGATTGCCGAAGAAGATTGTTCTTTTCGGCCAACCGTCTAGGGCTAAACGGAAACCATGTCGTCCCTGTCTGCGGTGGGAGGACGTCATAGAGAAGGATTTAAAGGAAATGGGAACTTCGTGGGTGGGTGTAAAAAGGGAGGCTTTGAATAGATTGGGGTGGAGGAGGAGCGTATGTAGCTGTGTTGGCCTCAGGCGGCTTGGTGCTGCGGTGAGTTGTGAGTAATAGTAATAGCATTGTGACTAAAAGAAATAATAGTCAACTAGGTATATCGTGACTAGGTATATAGAATTTTTTCACCAAACACATTGAAACACGTCAAGCCCCTTGATTGAGTTATGTTTTCCCCTTACAACGCTTTTAAACCACAAAATTACACAAGATGACAAATGATTCTGAACAGCTAAAGAAGAGGGCATGGAACAAGAAACAGCAGAAATCACATTGAATTGCAAATGAAAAATGTGACTTGAAACTGTAGACTTACACGATAACTATGCTATTGCGTACTTTAGATATTTCAGCGGAATTAGAAAAGTGCAATTTAGATATTACAACGGAATAAGAAATGTGTTATTTTAACGTCTGTAAAGGATAAACAGGAAGGAGGGATTGAATTCAAGTCAGAATCTGAAATTGCTCATTTGCCACCCTATGACTTGGAACTAAAGTGTAAAGTGATGAATATGTAAATGTATAATTTAGATCTTTCAGAGGGCATAGGCATTGAAACATTCAAGGATGTTTCTGAATTACATAACAACCCCATTAATGCAAAAATATATTGACTGTAGAAAAGCTGGGAAAGAGGTTTTTTGGTATCTATGACTTCATGCAAAATTACAAATTATTTTGAATGAATCCAAACAGCTAAACCAAATGACTTGGAAGTAGTAGTAGGGAGGGTCAGGAGGCGCGACGAGTAAAAGATCATTGACCTCCAAACAAGGTAGAATACTGCGAGTACAAGATGACAGCCAATCAGAGGCCTCTGTGTACGAACAAGATCACATGTCTCTTTCTAGGCAAATCAGGGAGTCAGAAATACTAACGGGAGTAACGTAACGAACATAAGGAAGGATTTTTAATATAGTTGTTATTAGTATGAGAATAGAATTCAAGGAGTGAGAACAGTTTGACTTTACTCATATATTTATTCATTGAGATATATTTACAATAATGAGTGGAATGTTTACATTATTAGAAGTTGATAGTAGAGTTGGTAGCAGCAGCAATGATACAAGAGCACCAAACATTGCGGTAGAAATCACGAGAGGATCACGGCTTTGTCTTGAATGGGATGAAGTCTATGCAAGATATGTGTTATCTTTGAGCAAATTTAAATCGGAAGACCAATTGTGCTTTGCTGCAAAAATTGATATAGCACATGTGAATAGACTTCAAAGTGCTTTAAATGCAATAGTGAAGTATATCTAGGACAATAAGTTATATCGGTAATTGTATATGTGTAATATATATTATTGTTGTAATTATGATCCCGTACAATAAAATTGTTTCGAAATTAAAAATGTTCCCTTTCTTTTTATTTGTTAGATTTTTTTGGGTTATCGAATATTCTTGAAGTAGAACGAATCGTGGTTAGTCTAGAGTCAGCAGTTAGGAGCAGTTAGGATTGAAAAATGAATGAATTTGAGAAAGAGAGAATTAGGTCGAATCTTGTGATTATGGAAAAACATTTGATTCTGAATGACGATTTTCTCGAGTTATCTCTTCAACGGAAGATATTTTCTCTGGGAACACTTGTCAATATTATGAAAACTAATCCTCCCCCATTGGACTATTGTATGAGGCCTTTACGCTGTGACTCAAATACTTCTACTCAATTTATTGACATGTTAATTAAAACAATGCAGAATAATATCGTGGTCATGCTCTTGGAAACATTGTCTTAGATTCCATGTAGATTGCTCCCTCTTTGAAAATGATTATGGGACCTCACAGAGTTACTCTTCTTCAACTCTCCTCTGTATTTATTGAACTTGGATCAGTTTCTTTTTAGCTGTGAGAGAGTTGACATCGGAAACCAAAAAATGTTCTATAAACGTCCACTATGTATGTACACTCTTGGCAGTTGGTCATCATGGGAGAATTGTACAATTATTGATGAATATAATGAAAAGTGCAAATTATGCAATACATGTAAATTACATAGAGGATATGCAGTACAAATTAAAGACTGTAATTCATGTCTTGAAGAGACATGCTCCAATTGCCACTATGACAAATGTGATCAGTGGAAGAATACTTACCCTGGCATGATTGGAAAGAACCCTAAACGAGATTTTAATTTATTTCTAGGAGATTGGTATCGTCGTGGTTTTAAATTGTTTTGGGAGGAAGAATCAGGTCTACAATTCAACTATAGAGGTAACAAGACAATTTGGTTTCTAAGTCATCGTTGTGACGACACTGACTATTATGACTATAAACCTAGTGATTTTTATTTTGCTGTTACCGAATGTAATTCACCACTTGAAAACACTGTATGTGATATTGCTTCAAATAGACAAATTGAAACACTTGAATTTCACAATATGAATGCAAATGGTATCATTGACTATACAAAGAGATACGACAAGAGTGAAGTTACATTGTACTGTAGAAAATGTGACCCTGACTTTGCAGCCAATCAAGATCAATATGCAGCGAATTCAAATAATCTACCAGCATTAGTGGTTCTCGACAGTAGCCTATACACCGAAGAAGAAATCTAAAGTGAAGAATAAAGACATTATTGTATATATACATTTTTTTTATTAATAAACAAATTCACATACATTTTTTAAGCACTTTACTCGTAGGGCCCTAAAATCAATATTATACAGGTCTGAGAGGATATTTTCCACCATAAAGTCGTTCAGTCGTGGTCGTTCAGTCGTGGATTATCTACGTAAATGTTGAAAACTGCTTGTAAGTATAGCCGCGACATCTGAACACGAAATATAGTAGCGCATGGAAACCGCAATTTTTAGTCCTCAGATCCTGCACTCTCTCCCGATTTTGATTAATAGTTTTCCCGCTGCTTTCAATATAATTGTTGATGTATGGAGTATATAATGTACAGGGTAGGCTGATAGGATCAAACAATTCAATCGTCTTCATTGTTTGAAATATGCACAACCAATGGCCAGTATTCACAGTCGACGGACTGCTACTAACAATGATTAGGGTATTGTTGGCACTTTGAATTTTTCCAGGGAAGTCTGAGGGTAGACAATAGGATCTGTATTTGGACATGTAGGGGTTCATATTAAATACAGTGATTATTTGACTGGTGTTCATGGTGCAAGATGCAGTAGAACACTGCATTCGGTCGGCAAATGTACACTCTAAACGCACACTCCCCGTTCGTACTATACTCATATCCTGGGTGCCAGACAAGTCATGTACAATGATACCATGTGTTTTAGCGAACATTTTTTCGGTTATACCTTTGCCAAATATTTGTGGATCACGACGTAGGGCTTCTATTGTCAACTTATACAGTATCCTTTAGGATTTACTTAAAGATAGATTGTAAAGCGGTATTTCATTACTATGCATAGAAGAGAAGAAATCCTAAATATATTAAATTTATATGGAGATTTAGTCCACGATCATGTTGCACGAGCACTTTTTACAAATGCCAATGCCAATTTTGACGGAATTTCGCCAATGATAAAGGATGAGTCAGTGAAGGTGCGCGATCCTGTGGCAATATGACGTTGATTGGTGATTGTATGAGAAACAAGTAGTTTAATATTATTTCCACTGGCTCTCAGTTTTTTCAATGCCAAATCAACATAACGGATAACCTGTTGCCTTTGTAAATGTAGTATTGCCGAGGTGAGAGAGATAGTCAAATCACGACTGGTAGGAAGTTCCTTTCTCAAAATGAAATTGGATGGAGTAAGCGTCAATTTTATATCCACTTTAATATTTGGTGGTAGCCATTGGGGTAAATTAAATATCTCATGATATATTTTTCCAACTAGATGTAATTCCCTAGTTTTAGCATTATTAAGTGCATCTGTACTATTAGTAACAGTAATTTATTCATATCCATTGGAGGTGCCTCTCAATTCCTTATATGACTTGGGTGTCATCAACATGAACTGCATATAGCTTGTATAATTTGAGAGATTGTTGCTTGTGCTCACCAAAGTGCCATTTATGTAGACACAAATTTGACGAAATAAATTATTTAATATACAATTTTTGTAGGATATTCCATCAGCACGAACGGGCATTCCATTGTCGGATTTCCTGACTTTCATTTGTAAATCTATAAATGTCAAAGACATGTACATAAAGTAGTCTTCATTGGAATAAATTTGAAAGTGGATATTATCGGAGAGGGGTTGTTGTGGATAAAATTGTTCATAGTATCCATGTTTTACACTCACATCAACATTTTCAGCATTGAATAGATTTAAAGATTAAGTGATTGAAGGTTGGGAATACTTATGCGGTAGATATGCCATTGTTCAGTGTATGAAAAGAAATCCAGTTTCGATCTAACATTTCTCTTCCAGGGGCTTCTTCTTCTTGTTACTGTACGTGTCGTCTTTTTCCTTCTTTTCTTTGACTGGGGTGATGTATTTTTTTCTGACCTGAGTAGAGACTGAAGAGTGGTGCACTCTTTCTCGACTTTTTAAACCTTTTCCATCTTGTTGAGATTTCCATTATTCGACAAGGGTTCACGCACTGGACTTAAGATTTTCCGAGGTACTTTTTTTAAAATCCTTGCCAGAGCTCCAATTGTATAGTGTAGAGGATGCAAAATCTGTCGCGGCCGGTACAATATATTTTCTGGCAAGAGGTAGTGCAGAGCAAAACAGCTTAGAAAACCAACTGCCAAGACCATAGCCAGACATTGATGAACGACCTTTGTAATAGTCCATTCCGTTGCCCTGTTGTCTTGGGCCAAGAGTATTAACATAGCAGTAAATATCAGGACAAATGAATACCACTTTTCTATTAGACATCTTGTTTTTTTAACACCGACAACGATGGGTCGAAAATGGCATGTAATCACTGCTAAACCTTTTGATATTGCGAGAGGGTCACCCAATTCAGTTCTTAGTGTTAACTGGCAGAGTTCCAAATAGGAAGTGTTTACGGGGATATACTGAAGATGCTTTATATTGTAATGATGAATATGTTCTTGATTGGTTTTTCGTTCAAGATCTCGTAAGAGGGGGCATTGCTATTGCCAACTCTGGATGTTTCAACAAATGAAGCATAGAGAAATATACAAGTGTCAGAGGAGAAGGCTGGTGGGCAGTAAGCAAAAATAATATTAGTGGTTCCAACACTTTTACTATTGATTATATTGAGCTTAAAGCCAAGAACAACATTTAGATTGTCATTGAAAAAATACTTCTCATTGCGAATGGGTGAACTAATGTAGATCTTGACCTCTTCCTGTGAATAGTTGAAATGAAAGGCTCCTTTTGTACGTGCAGATATTCTTTTATTGGTAGAACGACATAAATCATTCATACAGGTGAGTTCTTCGTATGGAAATTCAACATATGGATAATCCATCCAATTGCTCATTTGAATTTTATGCTGTTCGCTATCGGGTGGTGGTGGCCAATCATAGGGTCTGATTTTTATATCATATTTGAGATCCTTTCTCAGAATATCGTATGTATTTTAGAGAATACAGTCGGCAAAAGCCATTTTATGCATAGCGTCGAATTAGATGATAGGGAAGATTTTTGGCATAAAATCACTGGTTTTACTTAAATCATTCTAGAGTGGGTCAAAGAAATTAGACAGAAATGACATACAGAAATGATTTGGTATTTTTAATGTTTTCAACTGCAATCCAAGAATCAAAATCGGAATTGTATCCTAGCCAACGAACAAGAAACTGTCTCTTGCCCTTGCGAGTACGGATCATTAATATCTTTTCTATTTGATATATTTCAATACTGTTTCTAACTTTTTGAAGTTCATATTCATAAAAACTGCCGAGGATCTCATCATCTTCGGTGTCTCGCAGCTGATATGTCCTGGGTTCAGTGTCTAGGATTTTGGACACTTTAAAAAGTTCTGTGCTCCATAAATAATTCCCCCTTTCAAAAATATTGGTGGTTCTCTTAAATCGAACAGTATCACCAACATTGAATTTTTTCTTCACAATTTTTTTGTTGTTTTATCACAGGAATATTGCTTTAGAAAAGCATCAAATGTATTTTCACTGCAATGAACTTCCTGAGGGCTAACACCGGACAGGAATTGATGTGGTCGTTGGTTATATATTTGCATGAATTTATCTAAATCATGAATAAAAGCAGCAGTATTTTTCAGCGTGCAATGTCTTAAAATTAATAGACGAATCGTGCTTATCAATCGTTCAGCCAATGCAGCCTTTATTGGACTGTGACTATGATATGGCTTTGTATTATATTTCAATAGAACCCTTTGCACATGAGGATTAACAAATTTGCTACCGCGGTCACTTTGAATTTTTCTATAGCAATCGTGTTCAATAATAATTTCTAAAGCCTGAGCAACTTCAACACCTCTCTTTGATCGCAATGGAATGGCATATGCATAGCGATTAAAGACACTGATTGCCACTAGAATATATTTCTAGGGTGCACTGTGACGTCTTTGAATCTCATCTAGAGTTAAAAGATCAGTTTGCATTATATGCAGAGGGAAAAAGGCTTTAGTTTGTCGATATTGTTTGCCACGAAGCCTACGATTCCGATGCGGAGTGTAACTCGGTTCATTTTCTAGATACTCTTTTGCATTTTTTAAAGTGCTGCCACCTGTGTCAGAGGTAACTTTAGAAAGCGTTGTGGGGGAACTTAGGCTTCCCACTTCACCCATCTTTTCATAGACATGTCTTAAAACTTCATCCCTTTTGAACGTAAACACGTAGTGTAATGCCCGCTCACCTCTTTGCAAGCTAGAGGTTGGTGCATGTGATAATGAGTTCATATCAATAAGTCTTCACCTTTGTCTAGCAATCATCATTATTGTTGTCAAATCATTGCTGCTACTAGGAGTGCTAGTATTTTCCAAGATTGATTAAAAATCTTCTTCTTCTTCTTTAAATGTCGTTGGTGTTGTTAGAGGGCTGGCTCCTCTACTATAATCTCTTAATTTCTTTAGAATTTTCTTATTGCCGATGAGACTTTTGGGGAAGTTTGATGTATTTAGAAAGGTGTATAGATTATTGTCAAATGATAAAAGTTCCTTGCGATTTGTAACCATATCACAAATCAAATCAAGTAGATTATAACTTTTTCCCTGAATTATAATTCGTTTCCCAGTGCTATCGACTTGAAATTGATGACCATCACCAGTTTCCAACATAAAATATGCTAATACTCTTTTACTCTGTTCTCGATAGGTCACTGGCAATAGGTTTCCAATTGATGTCATTATGGAATTCAATTCCTTCTCCTTTGAGTGTGCTGTTGCTTCTGCAGAATCTTGAGGAAATGTTTCCTGTTTGGGGGATGTGGATGTGTGACGGTGGATCTCTCACGATAAGGTCTATGTTTGTCCACACGACGCAGTGCATCTTGAAGTAAAACTAGCTTTTTATCATCGGCAATATTTTCATCATTAATGAATTTGCTTAGATTGTCTTCAAAGTGTTCAACTGGTGAAAGGACAAGTTCTATTGGAGTCAAATTTTTGCTGAAGATATACAGTAATTTCTTTGTCGAAAAATATCTGTGACTACACGTAGATCCTCGGGTGTATTCTGATTAAGATCTAGCAAAATTTACCCGTAGGGTTTATTTGTCGCCTGACTGTACGCTGAAAGTAGAAATTTGGGGACACTTGGATATATTTGTTTATTGAGAGTTATTAAAGAAATTGAATCACGAACAACTCGGTAGATAATATAGATGGTGCAGTTGAGAGCAAGGGCTCTCATACACTTGCTCTGATGAAACAGATTGTGTAGAACTAGGGTTATGGAAATGTGTTCATGATTAGAGCGAACAGTAAACAGTTGTAGCATTTCCTGTGAGAACTGTTCAATCGATTCAGCTGAATCATTAATAATCAGCCATGAGTTTGACTCAATACTATTGAAACCGTAAAGTCCCCGTATTAATTGTTTTGGCATGGATGTGGCTGTGGCTATAGCTTTTATTTGATCATAGGAGTCTTGCCAAATGCTATAGTAATAGAAAATTTTCTTTGTTTTTTCCAAAAATATTTTAATACAATTTTTAATTATTTTAGCTAAAAGTGTCGTTTCCTCCGATATTGACAGGCCACAGAGAAACGACCTGAATGGTGTTTTAACCTGATACATACTACTGCTGTTGACAACAGTTGGACTGCAACTAACTGTAAACCATACTTGTCTAATGAATAAATAATAATAATTTTTTCCTTAGATCTACCTAGTACGTTATTTAACAAGAACAACAAAAACATATTTTTTTCTTTTATTAACAACACTTTTTGTACAATAATAGCAATAATAACAGAACAATATTTTTCATTTATTGACAAAAAAAACTTAAAATACAGCAAGAACAATAGCAGCACAGTTGAACACATTTGTGTACTAAGAATAGAAAATATGAGAAAAACAATTTACAGCATTTAAAAGATGAGAATTCCCCCCCCCCCCCAAGACCCCCCGTCGGGGGCCGAAGGCCGGGCCAGGGCCACCCCCATGGGGCCGAAGGCCGGCAACGGGCGGGACCCCCCCCCCCGGGGCCGAAGGCCGGTGACCGCGGGCCAGAAAGGGTGGCGGGAAACAAACTCTGCATACAATAGCCGCTGCTGCAGTAAAATGATGACGATGATGATGATGATGGCAATGGAATGAAGATTTTAATTGAGAAATTGTTGTCCTCCACCCACCAAGTACTATTTTTTTTTGAATTTAAGTTAATTTATCCAGAACAAGTTGGGCTCGATAGTCCACACATTCAACTTGATCTGAAATACGATAGTGGTCGTGGGGAAGTACTCTTACACCATTCTCGAGCATATATACCTTGTGGGATATGCAAGACATGGCATTTTTTTCCACTCTAACAGTATAGTTCCTATATTGTAGAGAGCGAATTGCCATTACTTTTGCTCTTGGCACTAGACAACTGATCACACAGTTTCTGTAGACACTCATGTCGAAATTATTTTTTGCAAAGTGTGTAGGCATCCCTTTGCACGCCTGTTTTATATCCTTGCCGTGTGTTTCCACACAGTAAACTTTGGGACCAGGGAACACCCCATTGGATATTAAATCACTCCCCGTCTCCGATTTTAACATTAATAGTTGTTTGGGTACCTGGCGTTTCACCAACTCGTGGTAGATGCTCTCATTCCAATTAGTGTAATCCATCTGCGGGCCAATGTGCACACCATTTTCCAAATCATCCAATAAATTCCCGGTTTTAACTTTTAACAACAGAGAATATGTGTCCCCATAGCAAACTTGAACCTCCCCCTCCCTTGGTCATTGTACCTTGCACACATTGTAAAAGAACGACAACTTGAGTTTCTTGGAAATTTCAAGTACTGAACTCCCCTCCCCCCCCCCCCCGCAATATTCTTATTCAGAACAACATTTCTATTTTTTGTGTAGCAGAACCATATTCGGGTCTACGTTCGTGAATGTTGTAAAGTTGGGGTCGACGATAATTCGTGCACATTTTTTGGGGCAAGTTACGACGTCACAACGTGATCTGTTTTGTACGCTTTCACACATTTTTCCAAAAGCTGAATTCAAAATAAGTTTATACATTTCTTTTTAACTTTGCTTTTTGCCTGTTAGCCTTTAGTGACAAAGATGTCAATAAACGCTTGCAAGTAGGGTTTCTGATCAAATTGTAGGGCCCTGTGTATTTTTGTGACCCTGAAACCATTGGTCACCATCCACCGCAATAGGACGTGGTGAACAACAATATTCTGTTTAGAGTCTAAATCTGCAATTAGTTTCTGCTTGGAGGAGTTCCATTGCATGTCCATATCCTCGATCAAAGACCGATTGTATGGGCTCAATGACTCCTTGGTCACAGGTCTATTCACGCACGGAAAAACAAAATCTTTTACAGTTTCTTGGAGTTCCAATGGTATGTGTCCGTCAATTTCAAAAAACCATCCTTGGGGACCATTTCCGCGATAGTGTGACTGTCGGGAAATCTAGGGCACAAGGATTTTCAAGCGATTTGTAAGTGCCACACGGTAAACTATAGTGATACATCGCCGAGGGGTACAGTGAGTTCGTGTCAAGAAAAACAGCATTGGACTTTACACCATCAGCGAAATTCTGCCCAGTTGGATCCATTGTTAGGATGCGATCCCCATGAAAAACATATCCCCCTCATAGATCTTTCTACAAATAGGTGTTGATCCAGATTGGTGATCAAACCTATTTGCTCCCTACTAATTTTTAGAATTAAGTCCATGACGAGGTGCGGTGTTGAAAAATAATAGCTAATGTCCAGCCCGAATTCTGAATAAATTTGGTCTGTATTTTTGCAGACAATGTCTAAAAGAGTCAGTACATCACTGGCCAAGTACATTCTACAATAATCCCAACCATTTTTACAACCACCCTTGAGTATCTCCTCACTTAACCTTGCACCAGAGCAGTAATAGTCGTCTGCATACATGCCTTTAAAGTCAGTAAGTCATACATTTCATTGTCTGGAAATCTCTGTTTGAGCAGAGGGAAACTATCGAAATTGTCACTTTTCTGCACTTGAATTAGTTGACTCAGAGCCTTGGCGACAAAACTATAAGAATATATTAAAGAGATTTTATTCCAACACGTATACCCGTTATCTACTGCCTGCCATTTGAATTCTAAAAGCACAGCTTCTCAGCAGATTTGGGTATAATATTGTAGGTAAATGAGTTATTTACCCATGGACTATCTGCCCCCTTCCCTTCCTGTGCATACGTGCCAAAGCCGGTAAAATAAATTTCAAATCGTGATTTTTAATTGTGAATGAAAAACCTTTTGGTATAAAAAACTGTTGGCTTACATTCACATAGCACGATTGGTGTACTACGCCACGAAAATTAATACCCCCTGACGATATTTCCTGCCACAAGTGATCATGATCCCTGAATTTCCCCGTCCCTCCACCCCCCGTATTCTTTTTCCACTAATCCCTTTCCCCTTAGTCCCCTCTTGAAATTCCCCCTTACAAACTCAACATATTTTCTTATTTTTAATGGCCAGGCGATCCTCTGCTGACAGTATCATCGGGTAGTGTGTATTTATCATACGGGAGATTTCCCCATTTGCAGTGACAATTAATTTAGTCAATGCTTTGATCATGCAATCATTCTCGTCCAACGTCTCAACTATTTCTAACAATCGCATAGTGTTAGAGCTGTCTTGTTGTGCGTGGGCATAGGAAACTGCGATGGCTTGATGTTCTTTGATACGATTTCGAAATTGTGGGTCATTCATATTTGTGAGCTTGGCCTCACAATCCAAACTTATTTTATCGCTTTGCATAAGCGTATTCTGAAAATTTTTAAATCGTAAAATTGCTCGGTCACCTCCAACTGTCTCAACCGTTTGATATCCGTGTCTTTTGCAATGTTTCACGTGATTTTGTAACTTTAATTAGGTCCAAAATCTAGACAGGCACATTGGGCAGTAGTACCATACCCCCTTGTTCTTTCCCCCTCCCAGAACTATACTAATATCATTAATTGGATTGAAATGACCTACTGAACTAGGTTCACTAGGTGGTGTGTACAACAACCAAACCCAGTCTTTCACAGGTTAAATAGATGGCGCTCTTACTGGAAATATTACACTTTTTTTATGAGAACGCTCACCCTCTTGAAATTCCGTTTAATATTTTAGCACAGTCACGCCGATATTTAAATGCGCGTTGGTCCGTTCAAAAATATATATCGCCCTGAAGTGTTACAGGATTTGTTTCTGCTAAACAAGATAAATCTCCTCGGGAAAAATCAGACCCCTCCTTCCCATGCACGGCCCAGTAGTCCAAATTTTTCTTTGTAGCTTCATCTGCTAGAGGTTGAAAAGCCTAAATGAGGAAAGCGTACATGAAACACTTTTGGCCTGTTTCGAAACAGATTTGTTGAACGCCCAGACATCCTTCTAAATCGTGATTATATTTTAAAACTATTGCCTTGGACCCTCCTGCCCCTCCTCTTAAAATAAAATCTTTTTTAAGTTTACTTATATTTACACTTAAATTTTCAACAAATAAAACCACTAAACCACTACCATTCTCATTATAATTGTCGAGATGAGAGACAGTATTGTCGACCCATTGCATAAAGACCGTCTCATAATTATCCAAATGAGGATACACCACCAACGTTTCGGTGTGCGCATAATGGTCATAGACCTCCACATGACTTTCATTTAAATAAAATATTTTTAAAACAATTGAGGCCTAAATGGAGTCCCGATACCCCACACTTGAATCCAGTTTTCTAGAAGTGCACGAATTTTCTCTGCATATTCATGAATAATATCTATAGGATCACTTATAATATTCCCCGCCATAAGTGTATTAAACGGATCGCCAAACGTTGCAGTGAAAACGTCTATTGTATTCAGAATTGAATTTGTTTGCTGAAATTCCTGTAGCGACGAAAATTGTGTATCATTACCCTCTCTCCCTTGTATGTCATCACTACCTAAACCCCCTCCCCCGCTTTGTTCAACAATAGGGTTGGTGTGTGGAGTGAAATTTCCCAGTTCGCTTAACATAGCCTCTAGTGTGTTAGAACTATGCAAATCCATCCAATTGAATTCATTTTCATGTTCAATTAAATTTGATTGAACCGGGACAATATTCATTAAATCTGAGGGGGAAGGATTCTCATTTAACTCACGAGTAAAATTATCTAAAATTTGCATAGTATTCGGGCTCAACCAAGGTAAATCACCCTCTGAAGTAACTGCATTGCCTTGTTCAACTATACTATTATCTACATCTAAAGAATTACTATTAACACTGAAATATTGTCCCAATAAATTATCTGTCCATTCCGTGTCATTGATGATGGTAGCAAATGTACCATCTAAATTATTACTACCATCATAACACCCCTGTAAAAATTTACCATATTCTTCACCGTTATATGATGGCGTTTCAACAATGTCACAAAATTGTTCAGGTGCATCAATATGAATCATTTCATCTATGTGACTTGTTTATTCAGGTGGTGCTGGTGGTGAATGTAGCGATGGAACCGTTGTAACCTATAAAGAAAACAGCCACTTAATTCATCGTGTATAAAACACCATATTTTTCAGAAGGTCGAAAATTGGATTAATAGCGACTATATTTTCTAATCATTTAAAACATATGAATTAAAATAAAAAAACACACTTAGTAGCAATATCCCCCCCCCTCCTTACTTTCTGTTGAAAAGCTCTTTTTTATTCAATTTCTGATTGTTTTCCAAATCATGCCAAGGCCTTGTGATTCGCATCTGTTATTTCCAAGATTTAAGGTAACATATGATAAGTGAGTGAGTGTCTCAAAGTCTAGGCGGGCTCTAATTGAAAGACGTCAACAAATATTACACACAAATTAGAACATATATTATTCTGGAATTATTTCGAAGTCTAACGGTACAATCCCTTCTCCTTCAAATTGACTTGGGGAAAAAATTGTTAGTGAAAATATTAATAAATTTTAAACTTACATTCGCTTTTTGCAACATCGTCACACCAGTGGCCATTTCGTCTTCTTGCATAAGGGTCCTTGCGTTCTCTCCTTGCGCATATGCCCTCACAGGTCCAATGTAGTGTATTACAGTAGGACGTAACTGATTTTCAGCTTAAATTCGGGCCATTTTGTCGACGGGAGGGACGTATTCTTCAAAATTATCCTAAAAAATTATTTTTACAACTTTTGGCGGAATTTTACCATTTAAATTAGCTAAAAGTTGCTAATTCATATAACCCCTAATGTGGAAATGTATACACCAAACTTGTTTCTTAACTATTATATTTTTATCCTATTTCATATTAGCTGAACTTCACTTCTTTCGTGTGCCATATAATGCACAAGTATCTCGTTTCCTTCGGAAAAGCCTATAGAACAGAAAGGCATAAGAAAACTCATAATATAGCATAAAATCCTGTAAATATCTTAGAAATTATGCTTCTAAAACCAGGCCTAATGAAAAAACGGGGATTATGGGGGAGGGGGTTAATTGTCAAATTTAGATAGGGGACGGTTAAATTATCAAATTTAGATAGGGGGGGGGGTAAATTGTCAAATTTAGATAGTTACCCGTAGGCTAGAGACTCATAGCATAACTTTCAAAATGTTATAAGCTCAAGAAACAGGGGGTATTTAGATATACAGACTTGATAACAGAGTTCCAGTATATAGGCTTAAAATTAGATTAAAAAAAATCGTTAACATACACGCATCATATAGGCCTAAAAGTTATACCAAAAGCTAGCCGAGTAGAAAATATATGTGATCAGATAAATAAATGCTAGCCGGTTTTACACTTAACATAGACTTCATACAACCCCACCCTCCTCTAATGTGTAAATATATACCCTGAATTTTAATTCATTGGGGGGGGGGGAGGGGGCTAAAATTCATTTCCGACAAAAAATAATTATATTTGGAAAGAGCATAGAAAAAATGGACAACGAGTTGTATAACCACATTAGTCATTAATATGATTTGGTAAAAATTTATCAAGTAAATATCTCAATTATTTATTTATAAACAAAACTCACGTTATAATTTGTGTTGCAATAAGTTCTAAATCCATTGAATTTGATGTTCGCTCCATAAAGCTTTGAATCCAACTGTTACTTTAACTTCGAAACGCGAACAATATAAGCAAAGTCTCGATGAAATTGTGATGAAATTGTGAAAATACGTAAATCCATGCTATTGAATTTTCCAGAAGTCTGCTCTGATGTCACCTTGTTATCCCAGTATTCCAACCGGTGATTGACCTAGAAAGAGGCTCGTGATCTTGTTCGTACACGAATTGTATATTATTGTATGTCATCTTGTTCGTACCGTTGTTCGTACCGTTAGTAAGTCAATGATCTTGTACTCATCGCGCCTCCTGACCCTCCCTACTGGAAGTATGTCTGAGGTAATTGTTCATGAAAATGAAGCGCAAACGAGATCTGCGGCTAGAAGCCATGCGACAACAAGCATAAAAACAAATCCAAAGTTAAAATAATGGACAATGAAATCTGCGGTTAAAACAGAAGCAACAATGAGAGTCATAAAAAAGTCCTATAAAATGGTTGATTCTTTCGTGAATTAATAGGAAGGAAGAACTGAATAAACGCCAGAAGTTCTAAATTCATTTGAAATGGCTGATTTGACCTCATGACTCAAAAGTAAAGAATAACGCGATAATTATGTTAATACGTTATTAGAGGATCCACTATATACAAGTGTGCTGCGTGGCGCAGGTCACATAGTGATGCATCATAGCAATGGCTATGCCTAGCTAATTTCATGTCCCCGCTCTTCTACGGAATGCCAAGCTTTCTCCCTTTGTCATAGAAGTCGCCTGAGTAACCACCTTTGGACAGGATGTCCTAGACAATTTCGTCTCCTCATCTATCCTCCGGAATGGCGTGCCCTCCCCCTGTCACAGAAGCCACACCTGTTTAATATGCTCTTTTCAAGATTTGATGCGTCTCATTCTTTCGCAGTGAAAACATTGTAATATAGAAACGACTGCCTGTAAGTATGTTGTGATGAATCATCACTCTCCGAACTTCCCCAACGAGGTTTTATCTACCCTTCAATAGTTTCTATAAAATCTTGGTAATATTTTTATTGGTCCTCCTTTTGGCCTTTTTTTCCTCCTCTACGAATTTTTGACGTGTAAAATTTTCGTGTTCTACAGCTTTTATCAACTAGTAAAAGAATTCTGCTAATTATCTCCATTCGAAATTTGTTAACTTTTTTATGTGTCTCTTCGAAGGACTGAAAGTTCTTTCTAAACACCGTCGTAAAAACCTCGTAAGTGATGTTTTCCGCATTACCAGACGAATAAAATTGATCTAATTCATTATATAGATCTCAGTAGAAACCCTTATAGAAGTTCTCATGGCATTTTCAGGGGGTTACTCACTCTTCCTGAGTGGTGTATCTATACTGAATTTCTCAGGGACACTATACGGCAGTTTTGTAGGGCTTCCTCGCAACTTTTTGTACCTATTATACATTTTCTGTGACCCTATTTGGGAAGCTTCATTTTCACTTCTTGTTCGATAAGTCTTGTTTTTACAGTTTCACAGACTCACTTCACACTCCTAACCTTAGTTTTCCGCTTTACGTTTACTCTTTCACCAACCTATATTAGTAAAAATGCTTCATTTTATTCATCTCAAACAACTTTTTTATTCTTTTGCTGTTAATTCAGCATCGATTTAGTTGTAATTTAAGTTTGATGATGCTTTCTTGTCTTTTCGTGAGGTTTTGATTGAAATATTCGGACTTTTCTGAGTGAGGATTCTGAGCTAGGTTAGGACTGAGGTAGTAATACTATTAGTAGTATTAGTAGAAGTTTCAGCAGTGGTAGTAATACTGGTAGTAGCAGTAGTGGATTCTTGCAGGTTCTGGATTTCTTAGAGTTAGGTTTGTCGCCCTTTTGTGGGTATGTGATGTCTGGAGCTTATTATATAAGGGTTTACTTTAGTATTACACGGTTCAACTTGGCTGTAAGTTATGGCTTGTTTTTCTTAGTTAAATTTCTAAGCCTTTCATAGGAGTTTTTTTTCTGAAATTTATGGTAAAACTTTTCATTTAATGGGTGAGAAAGGCTTTTAGTGAAACTTGATCGACACGCTTTAACAGAAAGTTAAAGGAATGGAACACTTGTTTCTTTAAAAACCAAAAGTCAAACACGTATTTCTTAAAAAGACTCCTTTAGGGCCAAAGTGGCATTGCGCCGTGGGGCACTACACGGTGGATGTTACGCGGACGGGGCAGGCATCACGCGAGCTGAGCTGGCGAAGTTAACCGGTGGGGGCAGCTGCAGAGTTGTGAAGAGTTCTTAGCTTAACGTCGCTCTGGCGTTAAAATGACCTTTTTAAACCCTAGAAATCCCGACCTCCTTAAGATGGGTCCTCCTCATACTCCTTCGGTCCAAAAGAATAATAAAACTTATGGTAAGACGTACAAAATTCTCACTTGGAGGCCCCAAATAATTTAAAGGTTTGAAAATTAGTTAGTATATTAAGAAAAAAGAAAGGACCTTAAAACAGAGGATGGGTGTCCTTCCAAGCCATAAAATATTACCCATGTTAATCTTACCCATAACGTTAGGCTTTCAAAAAGAAACTTAAAAAGCATAGCTGGCGTCAAACCCGCTATTTCCTGCGTACCATGTAGAATATCTTTAGCGTTGCCTTTCTTTCAGAGGCAGCGCTATAGCATTCCCTATAGTAAAGACCATACGGCTCCAATGTTTTATTTTTTTTTCATTTTTTTCCCAGAGGCACTTCATATGGGAAAGGTCGTCGTAGAAACTTAAAAGGGGGTTCATTTGATTGGAAATCGAGAGTTCTAGTGACCTTTTTAAGGGTCAAAAGTGATTGGAAGGCAACTAACACCCCTTCCACGCCCACCAGTTCCCCAAACACATCAAACCCAAATTTTGAGATAGCCAATTTGTTCAGCGTAGTTGATTTCCAGACAGAAATTATGTTTTAGAGGAGGACACTCCCCCCCAGCCCTCAGGGCAAGGGTTGTAAGTTTTGCCCTGGGGGCATATAAGGTTTTTATAGAAAGCTTTGTCGTAGAAACCTCAAAAAGGACACATTCGATTGGAAATTCAAAGGACTAATGCCCATTTTAATAGTAGACAGTGATTGGCGGGCATCTAACCTCCCACCCACGCCCACCTTGTCCTCCAACACATCCAAACAAAATGTTAAGAAATCCATTTTGTTCAACATGGTTGAAAATTCAGGTAATTAGGTCTTTTAGGATGACAACCCCCCACCCAAAGGCCCTCAGGGCACGGGGTGTAAGTTATGCCCTCGGGGCATAAAACTTTTTTTATAGAAAGCGTTGCCCTAGATACTTCAAAAAGGGTTCATTCGATTGTAAATTTAAATAGATATTACCTTTTTTAATAGTCAAAAGTGATTGGAAGGTAACTAACACCCCTTCCACGCCCACCATTTCCTCAAAATCATCCAATCAAAACTTTGAGATAGCCATTTTGTTCAAGGTAGTTGAAAATTCTGTAGATCATATTTTTGAGTAAGACACTTCCCCCACAGTCTTTAGGGCGAGGGTTGTAAGTTATACTCTGGGGGCATATATGGTTCTTAAGGAGGGAATAGGCTACTCTTATAAAATTCAGAGGGCTCATTTGATTGGAAATTGAAAGTTATAGTTCACTTTTTAACGTTAAAAGATATCGGAGGGTCGACACAGCCCCCCAGGGCCCGAAGGCAGGCGTTGTAAGTTATGCCCTGGGAGAATATATGGTTCTTATGGAAAGGATGCTCGTAAAAACTTCAGAGAGGATTCATTTGATTGGAAATTGAAAGTTCTTGTTCAGTTTTTGAGAGTCAAAAGAGATTGGAGTGTAGCTAGCCCCCCCCCCACCCCCTTTTTCCCGAATGCATCCGATACAAAATTTGAGACAGCCATTAAGTAAAAATTGTTCAAAAGTCAGATAACAAAAACTCAGGTGTCGACACAACCCCCCAGAGCCCGCGGGCAGACGTTATAAGTTATGCCCTCTGACATATATGGCTCTTATGAAAGGGATGCTCAATAAACTTCAGAAAGGGATCATTTGATTGGAAATTGAAAGTTCGAGTCCACTTTTTAATAGTCAAAAGAGATCTGAGGGCAAATAGCCCCCCCCCCATGCCTTCTTTTTCCAAACCCATCTGATGAAAATTTTGAGGTAGACATTTTGTTTAAAAAAAATAGTTCAAAGGTCGGATAAGAAAAACCCCGTTATCAATTCAACCCCCCAGGGCCCAGCGGAAGACGTTCTACGATAGTCCCTGACACTATGTATGGATCTTATGAACAGGATGCTCGTATAAACTTTATAAAGGACTCATTTGATTGGAAATTGAAAGTTCTAGTTCACTTTTTAAGAGTCCAGAGATTTAAGGGCAACTAGCCCCCCTCCCCCGTGCCCTTTTTCTCCAAACCCATCCACTATAAATTTTGGGAAAGCCAGTTTTTAAAAATTGTTCAAAAATTAGATAACGAAAACACCGGTGTCAACAAAACCCCCAGGGCCCGGGGGTAGGCGGTGTAAGTGTTGTCCTGGAGGCGTATATAGTTCTTATGAGAGGGATGCTCGTATAAACGTCAGAAAGGGCTCATTTGATTCGAAATTGAAAGTTCTAGTTCAAGTTTTAAGATTCAAAAGATATCCGAGGGAAACTAGCCCCCTCCCCCCCCCCACACACCTGTTTTCCCCCAAGCCTATCCGATGAAATTTTTAAAATAGGTATTTCATTATAAATTGTTCAAAGGTCAGATAAGAAAAACTCCTGTGTCGACACAACCCCCCAGGGCCCGGAGGCAAGCGTTGTAAGTAATACTCTGGGGGCATATATGGTTTTTATGGAAGGGATGCTCGTATAAACTTCGGAGAGGATTCATTTGAATGGAAATTGAAAGTTCTCGTTCATGTCTTAAGATTCAAAAGAGATCGGAGGGCAACTAGCCCCCCCCCCCTCCATGCCCTAAATAGATCAGATAAAAATTTTGAGATAGACATTTTGTTAAAAATAGTTCAAAGTTCAGATAACAAAAACTACGGTGTTGACACAGCCCCCCAGGGCCCGGAAGTAGGCGTTGTAAGTTATGCCCTCGGGGCACATATGGCTGTTAATGAAGGGATGCTCGTATAAACTTCATAGAGGGCTCATTTGATTGGAAGTTGAAAGTTGTAGTTCACTTTTTATGAGTAAAAGTGATCGGAGGGCAGCTAGCCTCCCCCACACTCTATTTATTTTTTTACAAGAGGCGCTTCATATAGAAGGGGTCGTTGCATAAACTTTAAAGGGGGTTCATTAGATTGGAAATTAAGAGTTCTAGTGCACTTTTTAAGAGTCGAAGGTGATCGGAGGTCAACTATTACCCGCCCCCCCCCCGAGCCCTTTTTCCACAAATATATCTGATAGAAAATCTGAGGTAGCTGTTGCATCAGATAAAAATTTTCAGTTAGTCATTTTGTTAAAATAGTTCAAAGGTCAGATAACAAAACTCTGGTGTCGAAACAACCCCCCAAGGCCCGGGAGAAGGCGTTCTAAGTTATGCCCTAAAGCCACGTATGGTTCTTATGAAAAGGATGCTCGTATAAACTTGACAGAGGGCTCAATTGATTGGAAATTGAAAGTTATAGTTCACTTTTTAAGAGTCGAGAGAGTTAAGGGCAACTAGCTCCCCCCACGCCCTTTTTCCCCAAACCCATCCGCTATAAATTTTGGGAAAGCCAGTTTTTTTAAAATTGTTCAAAAATTAGATAACAAAAACACCGGTGTCAACAAAACCCCCAACGCCCGGGGGTAGGTGGTGTAAGTGTTGTCCTGGGGGCGTATATAGTTCTTATGGAAGGGATACTCGTATAAACGTCAGAGAGGGCTCATTTGATTCGAAATTGAAAGTTTTAGTTCACGTTTTAAGAGTCAAAAGATATCCGAGGGCAAATAGCCCCCCCCCCCCCCCCCCACACACCCTTTTTCCCCACTCTATTTATTTTTTTTCCCCATAGGCACTTCATATGGAAGGGGTCGTCGTATAAACTTCAAAGGGGGTTCATTCAATTGGAAATCAAGAGTTCTAATGCCCTTTTTAAGAGTCGAAGGTGATCGGAGGGCAACTACCCCCCCAAGCCCTTTTTCCACAAATATATCTGATAAAAAATTTGAGGTAGCTGTTGCATCAGATAAAATTTTTGAGATAGCCATTTTGTTAAAAATAGTTAAAAGATCAGATAACAAAATTTTGATGTTGACACAGCCCCCCAGGGCCCAGGGACAGGCGTTGTAAGTTATACCCTGGGGGCATATAAGGTTCTAATGGAAGGGATGCTCATATAAACTTCAACGAGGGCTCATTTGATTGGAAATTGAAAGTTTTAGTTAACTTTTTTGGGCACGTAGTCCCCCCCCCCCCCTCTACGCCCTGCTTTTCTCAAATTTATCTGATAAGAACTTTGAGATAGCCATTTTTTTTAAATATTTCAAAGACTATATAACGAAAACTCTGGGGTTAACACAGCCTCCCAGGGCCCGAGGGCAGGCATTGTAAGTTATGCCCTGGGGAAATATATGGCTCTTATGGAAGGGGTGTTCGTAAAAACTTTAGATGGCTCACTTGATTGGAAATTGAAAATTCATGTTCAGTTTTGAGATTCAAAAGAGATAGGAGAGCAAATAGCCCCCCCCCATGCCCTTTTTTTCCCGAATACATCCGATAAAAGTTCTGAGATACCCATTAAGCTAAAAATTGTTCAAAAGTCAGACAACAAAAACTCCGGTGTCTACATAAACCCCCAGGGCCCGGGGGCAGGCGTTGTAAGTTATGCCCTGGGGGCATATATGGATGTTATGGAAGGGATGCTCGTATAAACTTCATAGAGGGATCTTTTGATTGGAAATTAAAAGTTGTAACTCACTTTTATGAGTAAAAAGGGATCAAAGGGCAGCTACCCTCCCCTCACACTCTATTTTTTTCCCAGGGGCCCTTTATATAGAAGGGGTCGTCGTGTAAACTTCAAAGGGGGCTCATTCAATTGGAAACCGAGAGTTCTATGGCCTTTTTTAAGAGTCAAAGGTTATCGGAGGGAGACTACCCCCCCAAGCCCATTTTACACAAATATATCCGATAGAAAATTTGAGGTAGCCATTGCATCAGATAAAATTTTTGAGACAGCCGTTTTGTTAAAAATAGTTCAAAGGTCAGATAACAAAACTCTGATGTTGACATATCCCCGGGCCCTTCAGGGCCCGGGGACAGGCGTTGTAAGCTATACCCTGGGGGCATATAAGGGGTATATGGAAGGGATGCTCAGTTGTTTGGAAAGTGAAAGTTCTAGTTCACTTTTTCAGAGTCAAAAGAGATCAGAAGGCAACTAGCCCCCCCCCCCATCTCTCCACACTTTTTTTACCCAAATGCATCATATCATGCATCAAAGTTTTAGTTCACGTTTTAAGAGTCAAAAGATATCCGAGCGCAACTAGCCCCCTCCCCCAAACACCCTTTTTCCCCCAAGCCTATCCGATGAAATTCTTAAAACAGGCATTTCATTATAAGTTGTTCAAAGATCAGATAAGAAAAACTCCTGTGTCGACGCAACCCCCCAGGGCCCGGAGGCAAGCGTTGTAAGTAATACTCTGGGGGCATATATGGTTTTTATGGAAGGGATGCTAGAATAAACTTCGGAGAGGGTTCATTTGAATGGAAATTGAAAGTTCTCGTTCATTTCTTCAGGCGTTGCAAGTTATGCCCTGGGGGCATATAAGGTTCTTATGGAAGAGATGCTCATTTGTTTGGAAATTAAAAGTTTAGTTCATTTTTTCAGAGTCAAAGGAGATCAGAAGCCAACTAGCCCCCCCCCACCTCTCCATGCCATTTTTTCCCCGAATGCATCAAATCAAAAATGTAATCCATATATAAAATCCAATCAAATAAAAAATAGTTGAAACACCAAATATTAAAACTTCTGGGTTGACACAACCCCCCAGGATCCGAGGACAGGCGTTGTAAGTTATGCCCTGGGGGCATATATTGTTCATTTAGACGGGATGCTCGTATAAACTTCATAAGGACTCATTTGATTTAAAATTGAAAATTATAGTTCTCTTTTATAGAGTCAAAGGAAATCGAAGGGCTAATTGCCCCCCCCCCTTCAGCACCCTTATTTCCCAAAATCCATCCAATGAAAATTTTTAAATACCAGTTTTACCAGAAGCCGTATACCAGTTTAATACAATGATGAACATTTGATTTTTTTTTTTTTAAGTTTGATTTTGATATAAGGAATTTTTAAGAACTTGAAACTTTTTGCAATAAAAAACGAACAAAATTAATTTAAAAAAAGCTTTCCGAAAAATAAGTATTTCAAAGAAAAGTAAAGGCCATTTTAAACTTAAGCTCAGCAGATTCAAATATTTGTTAAAATTCAAACTCAAAACGACCAGAAATTACTATTAAAGAATAAATGAAAGCCAAAACGAACAGAAATTCAATAAACAATCTTGTTTATTGAAAAACAATTCAACAAATGAATAAACAAATCTTAAAGCGAGTAATGCTTAGATTTAATATGAAAATCAAGCTTAAAACGAAAAAATATCTTTTTCTATTGAAGCATAAATTAAACTTAAAACGAACAGAAGTTAAATAAACAATCAATGCAAACAAACATACAATAGATATTAATGTAAGTTAATACATAAATCTTAAAAAGAGTGAAACTTAAATTGAATATGAAAATCAAGCTTTAAACGAACAAAAATCACCAAATCTTAAAGCGAGTAATACTTAGATTGAACAAGAAAATCAAGCTTAAAACGAAAAAGAATATTTTGCTATTGAAGTATAAATGGAGCTTAAAACGAAAAGAAATATAATAAACAATCAAGGCAAACTAGCATACAATAGATATTAGTGTAAATGAATAAATAAATCTTAAAAAGAGTGAAAATTAAATTGAATATGCAAATCAAGCTTGAAACAAACAAAAATTACTACAAACAAGAGTTTGGGTATCGCCTCCTTCTCTCACGGTAAAAGTCCAAAACCGACTGCGTCATTGGCGCTTTACTGAAAACCAATTTTAATACAAATATTTTCTTTTATACTTAATATTGAAAATAAACATTAAAATTATAGTCAAATTTTAAACTGATGAGGTTCAAGCAATCAGTATCATTATACATCAAATATTCTGTTTAATGTATTAGTTCAGTAGGAAGCTATCATGAGCTATGGGACGAACACATGTGCTGCCATCTACAATTGAGTCTAACGCCAAACATACATAATTTATTCAAGGATTAACGATCGAGTCAAATGGGGTCAAGGTCAATTTATTTGTTGTTCGTCTAGGTGTAATGACTCCAGGGCGAAGTTTTCACATTCGTAGTAAGGGGAAGAGATGTATTGATCGACTCAAGGAGGAAGTAGATTTCCGAGAAATTGATTTACATAATCGGTGGGGGAATTTATTGATCGAGTCTAACGGGAACAGAGTCACGTGTCTTTCTCTAAGCCAATCAGGGAAGTTATGTAAGGTTTCCCATTACATCAGAATTCGCCCTTGAGATTTTGTATATAGCGGACATGCGGTTAAACTATCATAAAGTTTTAAGACGCAATGGAACAAGCATCTGATATTATTGATTTAAAAACTCTGGATACAGCGTTTGTTTCCAAATAAAATAATTTTACATAGTCACCCCTAAAGTAAATTCAAATTCAGGGTATACCATCCCCCACAGTACAAACTCCACTATATAATGTTTATACTCGATAGAAAGCGTAAAATACGCTCATTTTCTATTACGTAAACCTCATCCTCCCTCCCCCCCTGTTTATGACTTTAATTCTTTCAGTGGAAATAATTCTTTTACTAAAAAATGCCATTTTCCCATCATGCATTTAAAATCATCAAAATAGAATGTGCGCTCTTTGTGGTCAAGAGAAAACCGTGTGTGATTAAGGCTTTAATCCTCTTATAAGAGGGGAGCTTCATAGACTACCTTCGCGTGGAAAGAGATTATTGTTAATTAAACGTGTGGGGTTTCAATGCTTTGCGTAATTCTATGTTGTCTGAAAGATGTGAACAAATTGTCTGCAAAATTAATATAGATATTTAGGACATGGAAATTATTTATAAGGAAGAGTGAAACGAGTTATTTTCAAAATTAATGTCTAACAAATATTTTTAGGACATTATGTAAAAGGGGGGAGGCCGGGAAGGGGCAATGTCTCGATTCTAACAGCTTCGTTGTAAGGTGAAAACAAACTGTTTCTTAAAGTGGAAGAGCGTTAGAGGTTAGAGCGTTTTCAAACAGGACAATGCAAATGGAGAAAACATAAAAGGGGTTATAAAAGAATAAAATAAAAAACAATAACACACTCAATTTACGGGAAAATGAGAGGAGAGGACTCCAGGGGAGGAGGGAGCGTCTTTGAGGGACGGAGGGCAGTTTTTTGGTCAACAGCTCAACACTAACTTTTTTTTCAGCTGTTATATTTATAATTTTTGTTGTTGCGCAAAGCAGTAGTTTTCAAGTGTAGATTTAATGTTATCCAGCCTCCTTAAGTGAAAATGAGTTATTCTAAGAAAGTGAGCTGTATTTGTTAGAGTGTTAGAAACATTACATATTTATTTAATTTAAGCCCTTTTTTTCAGCTATAATAATGATTGGTGTGATTGACACAGAATATATTGGTCTGAAATATTCCTCAACTGGCATTATTTTCGAAGCAGCTTTCTTACTCCTAGACGAACAACGGCGTGAAATTCACAGCCATAAATGGAACGTCAGATACAATATGTATAAGTACGAGAAAAACAGATGTCCAACACTAAATTTTATAAATCGAAACGGCTTTTACGTTAAAATCATAAGACCACGTAATGAAAATTGCTATGAAATAAAACATGTACAAGAGGAAATTCAGGAAACATGCAGTTTTTTCGGTTTGCAAGCTGTATATGTTAAGGGAAACGTGCCAACTGATACAGTCTTACTAGAAAAATGTCATAAACACATAGCATTATTCAATTTAGAAGACTTCAAATGTGAGAAATACCTGCATTCAGTACATGATCCGGAAGATGAAGTTAGATATTTCGCTCAATGGGTACCGGAAAAGATACCTGACATGGAAAAAAGCATCAGATATCCAAAGACCTAAAGTCTTGCTCTTTCTCATATCAAATGGATTAAGCTATTTTTTAAATATGTCATTATATATTTTTTCAAATGTTTTTTAATATGTTTAAGCAATGAATATCTTAAGCCTGAGCCTTCACTATTCTTTAGAATAGTTCATCGTCATGAAAATTAAACTTTCAGATTCAATATGCCAGGGAATGCATTTTCAAGTTCAGAATGTTGGAGAACCCTAAATAGTCACCCCTAAAAAGGTAAGTTAACCCTAAAAGGTTAAAGAATTTTTCTGAAATCATACTTTCAGATTCGTCATGTCAGGGAACACACTTTTAGGTTCAGCATGTTGGAGAACCCTAAATAGTCATCCCTAAAAAGGCAAGTTAACCCTAAAAGGTTAAAGAATTTTCCTGAAATCACACTTTCAGATTCGGCATGTCAGGGAACACAATTTCAGGTTCGACATGTAGGACTTTCAGGTTCAGCATGTTGGAGAACCCTAAATGGACATCCCTAAAAAGGCAAGTTAACCCTAAAAGATTAAAGAATTTCTCTGAAATTACACTTTCAGATCCAGCATGTCAGGGAACACACTTTCAGCTTCAGCATGTAGGAGAACCCTAAATGTTCATCCCTAAAAAGGTAAGTTAACCCTAAATGGTTAAACAATTTCTCTGAAATTACATTTTCAGATCCAGCATGCCAGAGAAGTCATACATTACTTTTCAACTTCTTTTATAACCCAACACTAAATTTTTGCAATGAAAAAGAAATATGTTACAGATCAATTCTAATTTTTTTCCTGAGAAAAAAAAAGGTTCCACTTCAGTTCCAATGTTTCTCAAAGAGATGAAAAATTTAAAGTCCTGTTCCAAAATTTTTAATAGAAGATAGAAAAAAGTTACACTTTGATCGTGAATATTCACCATGAAGATAATGAGCTCTACTTCAATTCTGATTTTTCTCGAAGAAGTGCAAAACTTTCAAGTTCTCTTCTGAATTTTCTTAAAGACGAGAAATATTTAGATCAATTCTGAAATTTACCAAAGAAAATGAAAAAGGCTTCCACTACAGTTCTTAATTTTTCAAAAACATAAAAAAATTAAAGTTCTGTTCTAAGTTTTTCCACAGAAGATAGGAAAAGTCATACTATGATTGTGAATATTTTCCATGAAGATAAAAAAGCTTCACATTAATTAAAATTTTCTCAATGAAGTGAAGAAAAGTTCACGTTCTCTTCTGAATTTTGTCAATGAAAAAGAAATTAGTTACAGATCAATTCTAATTTTTCCAATAAATATAAAAGGTTACACTTCACTTCTGAATTTTCTCAAAGAGATTAAAAAATTTGAAGATCTGTTCTAAATTTTTCATAGAAGATAGAAAAAGTTATACCTTAGTTGTGAATATTTTCAATGAAGATAAAAAGCTCCACTTTAATTCCAAATTTTCTCAATGAAGTGAAGAAAGTTCAAGCTCTCTTCTGAATTTTCTCAATGAAAGAGAAATTAGTTACAGATCAATTCTAATTTTTCCAAGAAAATAGAATGCTTCCACTACAGTTCTTAATTTCTCAAAGACATAAAAATTTCAAGTTCTGTTCTAATTTTTTCCATAGAAGATAGGAAAAGTCATACTATGGTTCTGAATATTTTCCATTAAGATAAAAATTATCAATTTAATTCTAAATTTTCTTAAATTCAGTTCCAATTTTTCTCAAAGAGATGAAAAATGTTAAAGTTCTCTTCAGAATGTTTTCCCTGAGAAGAGAAAAGCTTCACATTAATTCTGAGTTTTCACAGCGAAGTGAGGAAAAGTGAGGACGTACGCACGCGTACGTAGGCTAACCTAACTTAACATAACCTAATCTAACCTAACTTAATATAGCCTAACCTAACCTAACCATACTCACCGTAAAATCCCCCCAGGTCGACTTTGTATTTCTCTCTCACTATGCTTGCTTGCGGCTTTAGCAAACGTACTCTATGGTTGCTCTTACATTGGAAGCGGCTTTCCCAGTGGTACTACATGGTAGGTTATCGTGACTATCTAGTTTATTGCGTGTGTTAAATCAGTAATTTTTTCCCCATGGAGGGATTAACACCTACACCATATTTTTAGAAAATACGTGAAAATGAATTATTCGAAGAAAGTGTGTGCACATGATAAAGTCATTGTTGCCTTGAATGCTGACAAATAGATATATTTGAACTATGGAGCATGTAGTAGTGGAGATCTTATTGGGAAAATATGCCTACGTTGTCATGACAGCGAGGAGTTAAATTCGTTTGGAGTAGTCAATAATTCTCATCATTCAAAAGGTGGATATGTGAAAGTATTATTCCCAGAGAAGTTAGTACTCAAAGAGAATGCCGACATAAAAATAATATTTGATGAAGATGGGTTAATTCTAGGTAATGGTTCTGGCAACATGTTAGCCGTTGATAGATCTTATTGTCATCTTTGCAGTGTTAGCATTCGAATGAAAGCAGAAAGGAAAAGAAAGGCCTACTGCTGGACCAACATTATAAATCATATCTTGTCAACGTGCCAGAACTGTTGCCTCTGTAAAAATAATGTGATAATGGACAGTGAAATTACCTGTAAAATAAAAAAGAGCATGGGCAGACATTATCACTGATGAAAATAGTGATACATTGATTTTAATATGATGCACAATTGAGCATTATTATTATTATTGATCATGTACTCAATTAATCTAATAATACCGACGATGTAACGTGTATTGAATAAATACGTGTCATCCAAGCAATAATCGTATTTGACTCAAAATGGATGAATAATTATTCTAGTGGTTATCAACTAAGAGAAGCGAGTAACTCTAGTATCAAGAGGGAGAACATGATAAATTATTTTATGAAACAGATTCAGAATGTTCAATGTTGTTCAAAGATGTTAATAATGTAAAATAATGTCTGTAACATATTTTTATGTTAATATTCTACATGTTGTTACTTCAATAAAACTATTTTATGCATTACTTTGTTATATTTCTATTATTTTAGGAAACGTTAGCATGTCAAGCGCTTAGAATGTTTATTAAAAAAGTTGGAGATTTTTATTTTCTTTGGAAAAAATTAGAATTGAACTATAACTTTTTTCTTTTCTCTGAGAAAATTCAGAAGAGAACTTGAACTTTTCTTTACTTCGCTGTGAAAACTCAGAATTAAAGTGGAACCTTTTCTCATCTCAGGGAAAACATTTAGAAGAGAACTTTAAATTTTTCATCCCTTTGAGAAAAATCGGAACTGAATTTAAGAAAATTTAGAATTAAAATGAAACTTTTTATCTTCATTGGAAAAGAAACACAATCATAGTATAACTTGTCCTTACTTCTAAGAAAAATTTTAGAAAAGAACTTTAAATTTTTTTATGTCTTTGAGAAAAATCAGAACTGAAGTGGAAGCTTTCTATTTTCTTGGAAAAATTAGAATTGATCTGTAACTAATTTCTCTTTGATTGAGAAAGTTCAGAAGAGAGCTTGAACTTTTTTTCACTTCATTGAGAAAATTTAGAATTAAAGTGGGGCTTTTATCTTCATTGAAAATATTCACAACTAAGGTATAACTTTTTCTATCTTTTATAGAAAAATTTAGAATAGAACTTTAAATTTTTATGTCTTTGAGAAAAATCAGAACTGAATTGGAAGCTTTCTATTTTCTTTGAAAAATTAGACTTGATCTGTAACTAATTTCTTTTTTATTGAGAAAATTCAGAAAAGAATTTGAACATTTCTTCACTTCGCTGTGGAAACTCAGAATTAATGTGAAGCATTTCTCTTCTCAGGGAAAACATTCTGAAGAGAACTTTGAATTTTTTCATCTCTTTGTGAAAAATTGGAACTGAATTTAAAAATATTTATAATTTTAATGAAACTTTCTACCTTCATGGAATATATTTAAAATCATAGTATGACTTTTCCTATCTTCTACGGAACAATTTAGAAAAGGACTTTAAATTTTTTAAGTCTTCGAGAAATTAAGAACTGTATTGGAAGCCTTCTATTTTCTTTAAAAAATTAGAATTGATCTGTAACTAATTTCTCTTTCATTGAGAAAATTCAGAAGAGAGCTTGAATTTTTCTTTACTTCATTGAGAAAATTTGTAACTAAAGTGGAGGTTTTTATTTTTATTGAAAATATTCAGAGTTTAGGTATAACTTTTTCTATCTTTTATGAAAAAATTAGAATAAATCTTTAAATTTTTTCATCGCTTTGAGAAAAATCAGAAGTGAAGTGTAACCTTTTATATTTTCATGAAAAATTTAGAATTGATCTGTAACTAATTTCTTTTTCATTGAGAAAATTCAGAAGAGAACTTGAAAAATTCTTCACTTCATTGAGAAAATTTGAATTAATGTGAAGCTTTTTTATCTTCATGGAAAATATTCACAATCATAGTATGACTTTTCCTATCTTCTATGGAAAAATTTAGAACAGGAATTTAAATTTTTTATGTCTTTGACAAATTAAGAACTGTAGTGGAAGCCTTTTTTATTTTCTGTGGTAAATTTCAGAATTGAGCTAAATTTTTTTCTTCTTTAAGAAAATTCAGAAGAGAACTTGAAAATTTTGCACTTCTTCGAGAAAACTCAGAATTAAAGTGGAGCTCCTTATCTTGATGGTGAATATTCACGATCAAAGTATAACTTTTATCTATCTTCTATGGAAAATTTGGAACAGGACTTTAGATTTTTCATCTCTTTGAGAATCATTGGAACTGAAGTGGAACCTTTTTATTTTCTCAGGAAAAAAATTAGAATTGATCTGTAACATATTTATTTTTCATTGCGAAAATTTTGTGTTGGGATATAAAAGAAGTTGAAAAGTAACGTATGATTTCTCTGGCATGCTGGATCTGAAAATGTAATTTCAGAGAAATTCTTTAACCATTTAGGGTTAACTTACCTTTTTAGGGATGATCATTTAGGGTTCTCCAAAATTCTAAACCTGAAAGTTTGTTCCCTGACATGCTGGATCTGAAAGTGTAATTTCAGAGAAATTCTTTAACCTTTTAGGGTTAACTTGCCTTTTTAGGGATGACCATTTAGGGTTCTCCAACATGCTGAACCTGAAAGTCCTACATGTCGAACCTGAAAGTGTGTTCCCTGACATGCCGAATCTGAAAGTGTGATTTCAGAAAAATTCTTTAACCGTTTGGGGTTAACTGTCTTTTTTAGGGATGACTATTTAGGGTTCTCCATTATGCTGAACCTAAAAGTGTGTTCCCTGACATGCCGAATCTGAAAGTGTGATTTCAGAAAAAATCTTTAACCTTTTAGGGTTAACTTACCTTTTTAGGGGTGACTATTTAGGGTTCTACAACATGCTGAACTTGAAAGTGCGTTCCCTGGCATGTTGAATCTGAAAGTATAATTTTCATGACGATGAACTATTCGAAAGAATAATGACGGCTGAGGCTTAAGATATTTATTGCTTAAACATATTAAAAAATATTTGAAAAAATACATAATGACATATTTAAAAAATAGCTTAATCCATTTGATATAAGGAAGAGCAAGAGTTTAGGTCTTCGGATATCTGATGCATTTTCCCATGTCAGGTATTTTTTCCGGTACCCATTGAGCGAAATATCTAACTTCATCTTCCGAGTCATGTACTGAATGCAGGTATTTCTCACATTTGAAGTCTTCTAAATTGAAAAATTCTATGTCTTTATCACATTTTTCTAGTAAGAGTTTATCAGTTGGCACGTTTCCCTTAACATATACAGCTTGCACACCGAAAAAACTACATATTCCCTGAATTTCCTCTTGTACATGTTTTATTTCATAGCCATTTTCATTACGTGGTCTTTTGGTTTTAACGTAAAAGCCGTTTCGATTTATAAAATCTAGTGTTGGACTCCATCAGTTTTTCTCGTACTTATACATTTTAAATTTGACGTTCCAATTTATAGCTATGAATTTCACGCCGTTGTTCTTCTAGGAGTAAGAAATCTGCTTCGAAAATAATGCCAGTTGGGGAATATTTCAGACCAATATATTCTGTGTCAATCACCCCAAACATTATTATAGCTGAAAAAAAGGCTTAAATTAAATAAATATGTAATGTTTCTAACACTCTAACAAATACAGCTCACTTTCTTAGAATAACTCATTTTCACTTAAGGAGGCTGGATAACATTAAATCTACACTTGAAAACTACTGCTTTGCGCAACAACAAAAATTATAAATATAACAGCTGAAAAAAAAAGTTAATGTTGAGGTGTTGACCAAAAAACTGCCCTCCGTCCCTAAAAGACGCTCCCTCCTCCCCTGGAGTCCTCTCCTCTCATTTTCCCGTAAATTGAGTGTATTATTGTTTTTTATTTTATTCTTTTATAACCCATTTCATGTTTTTCATCATTTGCATTGTTCAGTCTGAAAACGATCCAGCAGAAAAAAAGTTAATATTGAGCTGTTGACCAAAAACTGTCCGTCCGTCCCTCAAAGACGCACTCTCTCCTCCCCTGGAGTCCTCTCCTCTCATTTTCCCTTAAATTGCACATTTAATTGTTTTTTATTTTATTCTTTTATAACCATTTTATGTTTTTCCCCATTTGCATTGTCCTGTGTGAAAACGCTCTAATCTAACCTTTACCTATAAGAGGGACGGCGTCCATTTTCTGTGAAGTTTCTGGTAGATAACAAATACTGAATTTTGGTTATCAGGTTGTACCCATATTGAGTCAGTAGTCATCTGAATAAATATATTAAAATAGGGAAAATAGTCTCTTAAAATTCTCAATCCTCGACCCTTAAGCCTAAGAAAATAATAAATATATGAAACTTTATTTCTGAAATCTATAACAAAATGTCTTTAATTTCCTTGGGGATATTAGTGGTCTCCTTCTTATTCTCAATGTCATTTAATAGTTCACGGGTATATTCATCCCATTCTAAGAAGCCACTCCCCCCTTTTCAGTAAAGAAAAAAGTAAAAACCCATAGCATAACTTTCGAAATGTTATAAGCTCAAGAAACATAGGGTATTTAGATATAGACTTGTTAATACAGTTCCTGTCTATAGGCTTTAAAATAGAAAAAAAAGCTCGTTAACACATAGCTTATAGGCCTAAAATTTGCGAACGTAGGTTAAAAATGCTATTCAATTTACGCATAATAAAGCTATGTATCTTTTTCTTAATCCCGCCCCCTTACTTTTTACGCGAAGAAACAGTTTGTTTTCACCTTACAACGAAGCTGTTAGAATCGAGACATTATTATTATTATTATTATTTATTTATAACCCGTCGTTACAAAAACACAAGACAGAGTACAATAAAGATAAAGAAATATAAAAAAAAAAAAAAAAAAAAAAAAAAGGGACAAATAATACATCAACGGATACAAACGATAAAAACACTAAACTGACAAGAAATAAGAAAAAATTCTACACTTGACTACTGCTTGAGTAAACTATGCCAGGGGTGGTTACCAATTTTACTGTTAAAACGGGAAATCTGATTTCCAATTATGAGAGTGGGATCTGCCAGTTTATACCTATTAATGAGGTATGTGTTACGTGTCCAGGGGGGGAGTCTTAAAAGGTACTTAGCATATTTAAAAAATATTGCTCGAAGTTTCTGTTTAGTGGTGCATGGAAATGTTCGCCAAAAAGGGCTCAGGTATAAAAAATGGGGCAATGCTAGTGCAGTATATAGCCGAGCAAGGATAAACCGGTTGAAGCTAAACTTCGTTGCAACCAATCTGCTGTATGCAAAACCGGTACGCTTTTCTAGATGTTGAATTAATAGCTGTCTTGCGTGTCTCAGCGTTTTACTAATCGGTAGTCCAAGATAAATGATGTGATCTGCTGGATTAATATTTGTCTGTCCAAGGTCTATTGTAGGTGGGACTTGGCTTTCGGGCCAATTAAACAGTAATACCTCTGATTTTGCAGGGTTAAATTCTAGGCCTATTGCAGCATATTGCTTATGAAAAATAGCAAAATTGCATTCGATGCCACCAATATTCCGGCTCATATTTAAAATATCGTCAGCATAACACAGAAGAGACAGTTCAACACCATCCAGAACACACGTTATTTGGTAATTTTCCTGTGCTGGAAGAACACTGTTATTAAAAGCCGGGGCAGAAGTAGGAGCACCTTGCCGGGCGCCTTTTCTTACTGGGACGGTTGGGTAAATTTCCCTTATATTCTTCTCGGGCGAAACAACTTTTATTTGTGCCTGGAGGTTTTCATACATGTCCTTTAATAGCATTATGACATCTCGTTGGACGCCTCTCTTTCCCATTTCTAGAAAAATTTGGTCGTGGATAAGGGATTCAAACGTACGCTTGACATCATGAATACCGATCGCGACCGACTCGCCTGAGCTTTCAGCGTCAATAAGGACAGAAGCCACGACGCTTAGCGCATGGCCACAACCAAAACCAGGTTTAAAGCCAAATTGGGAGGGTGGTGCATAACATTTCTCATTTATTTCTTTAATTATAAGTAGCTCAAAAATTTTGCAAAAAGTTGTTGATATAGTAATGGGTCGAAAAGACGTACATTCTTCCAGGGGTTTCCCCTTTTTGGCACAGGGGTAAGGGACCCTATGCAAAAATTACTGGGAACCACACCTTGCACAAAAATCATCTGAAAAAGCAGGGCAAGGTGCTGAATGAGCATTGAAGATGAGTTTTTTAAATGAAGAGCAGAAATTCCATCAGCACCACGTGACTTTTTCTTTTCAATGCGACGGAGCACGTTCTGAACCTCGGATACCGACACAGTAACGTCAGAACGGTCGGTGCTTGATAGGAAATTATGCAGCTCTGCCTTGTATTTTGCGCTAAGAGTCGGACAGGGGGATTTAAATTCTTGTTCGTAATGAGTTCTCCAAGATTCAAGGGAAATTGAAGATGCAGCAAAATTCGGCTTTCTTTCGGAAAGAGTCTTCCATATAAGGTCAGGATTTCGTAGAGCATCTTCAGAAGACTTAGCAATTACATTAGACCGGTGGAGAGCCAATTCTTTTCCAAACTTTCTTTTTGTAAGGAGTCTAACGGCATTTACAACCCCAACTCTCGGCCGTCCACACTCCTTCCAAACAGAAAGCTAAAATTTTGCCTGGTTGCATGCATTAACTAGGCCAGCATTTTGCGACCAACCTGAAACTTGCGTACCGGTCTTAATTTTCTTTATGGGAAACCACATTGCCCCTTCCCCGCCTCCCCCCTTTTACATAATGTCCTAAAAATATTTGTTAGACATTAATTTTGAAAATAACTCGTTTCACTCTTCCTTTTACACCATTTCCATGTCCTAAACATCTATATTAATTTTGCAGACAATTTGTTCACATCTTTCAGACAACATAGAATTACGCAAAGCATTGAAACCACACAAGTTTAATTAACAATAATCTTTTTCCACGAGAAGGTTGTCTATGAAGCTCCCCTCTTATAAGAGGATTAAAGCCTTAATCACACACGGTTTTCTCTTGACCCCAAAGAGAGCAAATTCTATTTTGATGATTTTAAATGCATGATGGAAAAGTGGCATTTTTGAGTAAAAGGATTATTTCCACTGAAAGAATTAAAGTCGTAAACAGGGGGGAGGGAGGATGAGGTATACGTAATGGAAGATAGAGCGTATTTTACGCTTTCTATCGAGTATAAACATTATATAGTGGAGTTTGTACTGTGTAGGGGGTGGTATACCCTGAATTTGAATTTACTGTAGGGGTGACTATGTAAAATTATTTTATTTGGAAATAAACTAAGAAAATTTACTAAACAGAACTCACATTATAAAACGCTGTATCCAGAGTTTCCAAATCAATAATATCAGATGCTTGTTCCATTGTGTCTTAACACTTTATGATAGTTTAACCGCATGGCCGTTATATACAAAATCTCAAGGGCGAATTCTGATGTAATGGGAAACCTTACATAACTTCCCTGATTGGCTTAGAGAAAGACACGTGACTCTGTTCCCGTTAGACTCGACGAATAAATTCCCCCACCGATTATGTAAATCAATTTCTCAGAAATCCACTTCCCCCTCGAGTGCATCAATACCTCTCTTCCCGTTAATGCGCATGTTCAAACTTCGCCCTGGAGTCATTACACCTAGAAACAACAAATAAATCGACCTTGACCCTATTAGACTCGATCGATAATCCTTGAGTAAATTATGTAGGCTTGGCGTTAGACTCAATTGTATATGGCAGCACATGTGTTCGTCCCTTAGCTCATGATAGCTTCCTACTTAGTTCTTTCTAAAGTTGTTCAAGACGAATATAGTTTCACTGCAAACAAGAGTTTGGATACTGCCCCCTTCCTTAACTGTAAATAAAGAACAAAAGCCTGCTGCGTCAGTGGCGCTTAACTGAAAACGAATTATATTTCAAATATTTTCTTTTCCAGTTCTTACAGTCTTACAGCATTGAAAATAAAAATAAAGTTACCGTCAAATAAATTCTTGAACTGATGGATCTTTCAACAATTAATATCATTATACATCAAATATTCAATTTGATGGTGTTTACACTTTCCAAGACTGTTCAAGACGCATATAGTTTTTAGTAAAGCGTTAATGACGCAGTAGGTTGTAGACTTTTACAGTGAGAGAAGGAGGTGATACCCAAACTCTTGTTTGTGGTGATTTTTTTTCGTTTCAAGCTTGATTTGCATATTCAATTTAAGTTTCACTCGTTTTAAGATTTATTCATTCATTTACATTAATATCTATTTTATGTTAGTTTGCATTGATTGTTTATTTAATTTCTGTTCGTTTTAAGTTTCATTTACACTCCAATAGATAAATATTTTTTTCGTTTTATGCTTGATTTTCATTTTCAATCTAAGTATTACTCGCTTTAAGATCTATTTATTCATTTATATTATTACTTCTTGTATGTTTTTTGCTATGATTGTTTATTCAATTTCTGTTTGTTTTCGGGTTTAATTTATTCTTTAAAAGTAATTTCTGGTGGTTTTGAGTTTTAATTTTAACAAGTATTTGTATCTGCTGAGCTTAATTTTAAAATGGCCTTTAATTTTCTTTGAAAAACTTATTTTTCAGAATTTTTTTTTTAATTGATTCGAAAAAAGGAAATGCTAGACCTCCATTGTGCTTTGCTTATCTTTAAATCGTGTCAAGCTTACCAGCTTTGAGATAACGCACCGTGAAATTGCGGATGAAAATTATTGTCTTTGAAAGGCAATGTTATAACATTTCCTGAGCATTAGGTCACTAGAATTTTAACTAGAGGAACCGCCGTGATAAGGTAATATGAAACTTAAAAATTGAACTCTTTTTGGTTAATTTGTTAGGACATCCCCTCTTAGAAAGAAAAGTTAGAGGTTGCGAGGTCAGGGTAATGTTTGTCTGAAAACCTATTTTAAAGTGTCTGCATGGAGTGAAAGTCTCTTTGCATCCCCAAGGAACATGGTTTACCGCGTGATCTGTTCATATTTCCCATAGATACAGGTATAATGCTGTCGTATTCCCCATAAAAACAAGGAAATATGCCAATGTGTCCGTATACCCCAATACCTTTCGTCACATATCCTTTCCCATATAGAGTCTCCATAAAATATATAATAGGTACAACAATTTTCGAGGAACCCCTGAAAAATGCCGAACAGGTTCCCTTGGGAATTCTGCATAGGTACACCATGCAGAGAGGGAGAAACCCCTTAAAAATGCAATGTGAAGGGAACTACTATGAGGGTTTTTACTAAGGACTGTTAAAGGAGTGTACGCAAATGTAAGAAACAAAGTTGATGAGCAGTAATAATAAAAAATGATTGAAATTAACAAAATAAAGGGTTTTGACTAGTATGGCTTGACTAGTGAGTATACTCAAATTGAAAAATTAAGGTTAGGACTATTAAAGGAGTATAGAAAAATGTAAAAACAAAAAAAAAGCCGGAGGCTTATTATGCTAATCCGGTCTTACAAGTAATAAAAATATGCCAAAATGAACAAAATATAATGAACAAAACGTATTTGGAAGAAAAAAGAACTTCACAGCAAAAATAAAATCAAAACACATCAAACTGTCTGAAACACCAACTTTGAACATTTTTCTGAAAATTTACCTATGTGTTCAATGTTTCCGTATATATAGTAGAAACCATCGTAGTAAAAACCCTCATAATAGTTCACATGACATTTTCAGGTTGTTACTCACTCTCCCTGCATGGTGTACCTATATTGAATTTCCCAGAGATCCTATACGACTAATATGACTTGGTGGATGAGAACAGTGAAAACTAAAAAACTAATGAGCAGTAATAGAAAAAAAATCTTGTTTGAAAAATGGAAACCCTATTGAGAGAGAGATATAGAGAGATAGAAAAAAAATTTATTAATCAAAACAACGCTTACATAATCTTTCAACAATCATTTGGGAAACCCATTGGGTTGTATATGATGGTTGTTTACATCCTTATAATCTGCTAATATATATTTACACTTCACCTATAGATCAAAATCACAAAAAAAAGCAAACAAGTAGTGAAAATATAACAACTTTTAACTATTAGCACACACTATTAAGCAATGTCGTCGATATACCATAAACGACGTGAAAACGAATTACTAGCGAGACGTACTTCAATCGACTTTAATCATTAATAACTTCCCAGAAGGTAACGTTTCAACCCACTTTTGAACTGGCTAACATTATCTGTCACCTTTATGCCTTCAGGTAGTGAATTCCACAGCTGTGGTCCTGCAAAACGCGGAAATAAAGATCCGCGTTGAGTACTCCGATTCTCAGACACAATCCGTGAAGGATGCCTAGTTTCGTAACAATGATAAAACGAGTTAGACTTAGAATTTCCCAAAAGCCCTCCGGTGAATATCCTAAGACACGAACAACTTTATTTCGTAAGATTTTAACTCTTTTAAAACTTGACACATGAGAACTAGTCCACAGCAAACAACCATAAGATAGATACGGACTGATAAGAGAATGATAGAGGATCATTAGAATTCTAGGTGGGAGCCCATTCCTTAGCCTTCTTGTAAGACCGTCCTTAAGCGATTTCTCTGGAACACATCTAGCAAATCTTCATCCGCTTTTCGAAGCGCCCATGCTTCAGAGCCATATTTGACTACTGTCATTACTGTAGCTTTTAATATTCTAATCTTGGTTTGCACACTAATCTTCCTATTCTTCCAAACTTTTTTTAATTGTGAAAAAACACCCTGAGCCTTGGCTATTCTACTTTTAACATCTTCAATGCTCCCACCATCTTTACTAATAATACTACCAAGGTAAGTGAAGCTGCCCACTTGATCAATCTTTTCATTACCCAACATCACCTTTTCATCTTCACTTATTCCTAGCCTTAGCGACTTAGTCTTCTTAACATTAATTTTCAAACCTATTCTTGCATCCTGAACTCGCAAAACCTCTAAAAGTTCATTCAGTTTGCTCAAACTTTCCTCTGGGATGCTTAAATCATCAGCATAATCTAAGTCCAGGAGGGTATATAGGAGTGCTGTTATTGATGTTGAAAGAAAAGATCATCATCTAGTAGTGTCTAGGGTTAATTTAAAGCTGATGTTTCGGAAGGTTATCTGATAATTTGATAGAAACTTTCCAGGAACAGTTGAATACTAAACTTCAGAGTGCAAAATTTGACAATGTGGAAGATGGATGGAATAGTATAGAAAGAAACAATTTGTGAAGTTGCTGAAGGTGTCTTAGGGAAGAAAGCTAGGACTGCAGCTAAGAATATCAGTGAAAAAGCTTTATGTTTAATAAAAAGGAGAATGGACTCGTACAAGAATTGTCTGAGTGATAGATCACATGAAAACAAAAGGAATGTTAAGAAAAAGGAGAAAGTATTAAAATATGAACTAAGGAGGTGTGAAGTGGAGGCCATGGATAAAATTGCCGAGGATCTGGGAGATGCAGCTAGACGGCATACTAGTAAAATAATGTACTGGCATGTTAATAAATTGAGAGGGAATAGTCAATCAGGACTTATCACAATTAAAGATGAGAATGGGGCCACAATTAGTAATAAGGAAAGAGTTAAAGAGAAATGGGCAGAACATTTTAAAATTTGCTAAACCAAGATAGTTGCAGGAAAAAATATGGAGGAAAATAAAAAAAGTTGTGATACCTTGGATGTGAATGAAGACTTGTTTTATGAGGAAGAATTAGTGACAGTACTAAAATGATTTGATTTTGTGGTCTCCCATTGCCTTTCCTGTGCTCTTTAATGCAAAGTCCATCAAAATAATCCATATAAAGGGGGATAGAACACAACCCTGCTTAACTCCTGGTTTAATACAAAACCAGCTTCCAACCTCATTTCCTACCTTAACCGCAGCAGTGTTATTCTCGTACATAGCACTAATCACTTTAATGTATTTGTTTGGTATACCATACAAGGATAAAACCTTTGCTAAAGCTCTTAATTAAAGCAAATGCTCAAAACTTTATGTTCAGAAAGTTATAATGATGTTAATTTTAAATTTTGGCTGTCTACTTTTCTCTGTCAAGCATAATTCAGCTGTTGTTTACGCCCAAAACACGTTCTATAATATTTACTTTTGCATTCTAGCGCTATTGCCGTCTAAAAAACACTTTCTGAAAGACTAGATTTTACGGCTGGCTCGTAAGGTTCAAGTTTATTAATAAAGTGGTCATATTAATAAATATTCGAATACATCGCCATAGCCGAATGGATAGAGTGGCGCATTAAAATCATGGGAGCTGAGGTTCTATTCCCGACTAGGCTGAGCGAGGCGAAGAGAGCCAAAGAATTATCATTTAGAGTAACTAAACTGCAAATTTTTGACTTCTGGGCCTTCCGACAGAAAAATAAACCAAATATAAATATCTTTGCTTAATTTCTTTTTTCAAATCCCGACAAAAAAGAAAATTACTGATTTCAAAAAGTTCAGAATCTAAAAATGACTGTTTTTGTTTGTTATGTTTGCTTTTTTAACAATAAAACACACCTATCACAATCTTTGCAAAAGCAAAGAAGAAGAAACACAGATTACCTGGAAATGACTCGCTAGCTTCTGAGCAGAAATTGTTAGCCGAGGTAGAGCAGTTCCCTGAATATAGACTAAAAGTTTTTAGACTTCGGCTATAGATCCTATTGAAAGACCAAGGCAATTTGAACTTTGCAATGGAGTTGGGCCCGAAAACATATGAAGAGGACTAGGAAATGGACAATTCAAAGACTAACTTTAAAGTAATTCTTTGATTTAAGTCAGCTGTTTACGCGGCGCTATTGAAGGAACAATCAGATTTTTGCTGTAGATGCTATTGAAAGACCAAGGCTGTTTGGACTTTGCAATGGAGTTGAGTCCGAATATATATGGAGAGGATTTAGACATAAATGCACTGTTCAGTCAGCTTTTATCATAAATTAGGGGTAAAGTGCCCCCAATGGAATATAAGTATACTGAATTACACGCCAACTTTTCGGAAATCAGGAATGAGTGTGAGTCAACATTTTTTGGGCTTGGCTGATGAGCCAATGAATGATTGTGACCAAAGTGACATTATAAGCCCTAATATATTGGGCTGATAGTTGGGAATCAAGGAGATGCCCCAAGGACTGAAGAACCAATTCTGGCATAGGAGAATTAACCATTTAAAACTGCCTGTTTCTTGGTGGCTTTCAACTTGATTTTGTTGCCGGAATGGTCAACTAAAATATCTTGGGTACTTATAATGTCACTTGGGTTACAATTTTTGACTTTATTTATTGTTTTAAATAAATGTAAGTCAACTGTTGTGGCTGTTCAATTTTTGCCTTCATTTATTAGCTAAGCCAAAAAGGTTGACTCAGATTAATTTATTATCGATAGATGGGAATCAAGGAGATGCCCAATTTATTCTCTTTTTTCTTTCCTTTTCTTATTAAAGGTATAATCAGCTTGGTGCTATTAGAATAAGGAAACAAGTTTGTTTTAGAATATTATTTTACTTTAAAAAAAAAGAAATCATCATCATAAAAAAAAAAAATCCACAGCACCCGGGGTTCCCAGGCCCCATCCAAGTACTGACCGGGCCCGACGTTGTGTGACTTTCAGATTCTGACGAGACTGGGCACTTTCAAAGTGGTATGGTCGTTGGCTGAGAAATTCTGTAACAAAATTATAATTGGTCCCCAAATTGAAAAGAAATAAAATGCCTAATTTTAGAGTCATGAAGCAAGGTTTTTAGTAGACAAAACTTTAGAAAGAATCAAAACATGTTTATTTATTGTTTCTAACCTTCTTTCCTTCTGAAACAAAACGGCAAGCCCCCCAAAATGTTTCTACATTTGATGACTACCCTATGGCTTCCTAGGCTAGTTTAAATTAGTCGTATTAGAGGGTCTTTGAATTGGTTCTTAGCTATTTTACAAACAGCTCTTCGATTTTTGGGTGAAAATGAGCTCCTTCTCCTACAATAAATTCCTATGCATTGTAACTAGATCAATGTGAAAGCAAACTTAATTGCTTGTAACAAAAGGGCAAGCCTCAAATATATATTTAGATTTTGTTGGGGGGTCTGATTTAACGATTTTTAAGGAAAATATTTATCCCGCCTCCAGTAAATTCTTGCGCCCTGTTACTAGACAAATGTGAAAGCCCCCTTTTTAACATTCAGTTTCCTTGATTTTATAGCTTTGTCCTTCCCACGTGGTCACATGCTATAGTGTCATTCAATTAATTTGTAGCCCTAAAAAGGGTTGTTGGTTAATTTTGGGTAGGGCCAAAGTTAGACTCATTTAAGCCTATGCCGCCTTCTCAGTCTTCTTTGGTAGAAGGACGGCTTGAATGTTGGGCAAAACGCCTCCTTGGGCAATGGTAATTTCCGAAAGGAGCTTGTTCAGTTCTTCGTTGTTTCGAATGGCAATCTGAAGGTGACGAGGAATGATACGAGTTGTTTTGTTGTCTCGTGCAGCATTACCAGCAAGCTCAAGGACCTCGCAGCCAAATACTCCATCATTGCTGCAAGGTAAACGGGTGCGCCTGCACCAACTCACTCTGCATAGTTACCCTTTTTCAGAAGACGGTGGATTCTCCCTACTGGGAATTTTAGACCTGCCTTTCCCTTCACTTTTCCACCCTTTTCTGTTCCTGACATGGTTTCTAGGCTACGAAATTCACTTGGACTCTAATCACGAACAAATTTAAATGATGTCTGTTCTTGAATAGCTAAAGCGCAAACAATTTATACTCCAGGCAGCGAACTCAGTTCCTCAGAAGAAAAAATTGTGCGCGAAATGTAGTTTGTATAAAAGCGGGCTGTAATTTGTAAACACTATTCATTTGATAATTAGATTTCGTAATGTCTTAATTTAAACGGGGAAAAAAAAATTAAGTTAAATCTTAAAATAAAGCTTGTAAGGCGTCGAAAACATTACTAAAACTGATAAGAAAAGGAAACGAAAGAGGAAGGAAAGATACGCCATTTACATTTACAAAGTTCTCAAGCAAGTGCATCCCGACACCTTTGTTTCTAGCAAAGCAATGAGCATCATGAATAGCTTTGTCAGCGATATCTTTGAAAGGATTGCCGCGGAAGCCTCTCGTCTAGCTCACTACAACAAGAGGTCCACCACTACATAGCTTTGTCAACGATATCAGAGGCAACGCTGTAGCGTTGCCTATAGTAAAGGCCACACGGCTCCAATGTTTTATTATTATTATTTTTTTTTCCCAGAGGCACTTCATATGGAAGGGGTTGTTGTAGAAACTTCAAAGGGGGCTCATGTTCTGGGAAATCAAGAGCTCTAGTGCCCTTTTTAATACTTGAAAATGAGCGGAGGGAAACTAGCCCCCCCCCCCCCATGTCCATCATTCCCCCACACACAATCAATAAAAATTGTGAAATGGCTCACTTGTTCTTCGGAGTTGATTTATAGATAAAAAATATATTTTTGATGGTGACTGATTTTCTCCACCCACGGGGCAAGAGTGTTTTGTTCTGCCCTGGAAGTAGATAAGGTTTTTATAGAAGCCGTTATCGTAGAAACTTCAAAAAAGGCTCATTCGATTGGAAATTCAAAAAGCTAGTGCCCTTTTTAATAGTCGAAAGTGATTGGAGGGCAACTATCCCCCCCCCCCCCCCCCGACGGCCCATCATTTCCCCAAACACATCCAATCAAAATTTTGAGATAGCCATTTTTTTTTTTTTTTACAAACGGGTTACAATAAATAAATAAACAAACATCTCATTTAAAAAACACAATCCAATGCATTACTGCATGCTGGAAAAAAACCCGAAAAAAAAAAGAAAAACACTTAAAAAAAATATATAATATTTTCTTTTATTATCTTTTATTTCCTCGGACCCTAATATAACTCAGAAAGGGTCCAACCCAAAAACAAATAAATATCTTCTCTCGCCTCCCTCTCCCACCCCTCCAACAAAAAGTGGGAACTTGAGAATCATCCACGCAAACAACCCAACATAACTCACAACATTCACAAAAAGAGAGAAGAAAAAAAAATAAATAAAAAAAGGAAATAAATCACTCATCCATTCAAAACCCAAACAATCATCTCACCAACAACATTCGACCAATCATTCTCTACAAACAACCACTAAAACCTTACATATTGAGAAAAACAGCTTACTCTGAGGGAATTTCGAAATTTATCCAGATCTGTCTTATTTTTTACCTCCTCGGGAAGTTTGTTCCAGACAGCCGGGCCATAAAAACGGATAGAAAATGTAGATTTCGTTGTTACAGGGAAAGCGGTTCGTATGGAATGGGCATTCCTCGTCTCATACCTGTGTTGAGCTTCAGTAAATGCAATCGAGAAAAATGCAGGTAGCAGGCTATTGAAACTTTTAAACATGAATAATGCCGTGTAAAACTAAACTAGGCCGAACATTGGCAGAATCTTAATACCGTCGCATTGCGTTCGAACCGAGTCAGAACCTCGTATTCCAGATAAAACACGAATAGCATTATTTTACAGAACCCTCAGTGGCAGTAGATAAGTAATAAATGTCGCTGACCAAACACTTACACAATATAACAAAAACGGATGAACCAGTGAGAAATACAGCATTCTTAAAATTTTAGGAGGGAAAAATTGTTTCAGTTTCCACAGCATTCCAACATTCCTGGCAATTTTTGTACTCAGTAATTCAATATTAGGTTTAAACATAAGACACTCGTCAATTTGGACACCAAGATATTGGACATAACTATGTCTCTGGATATATCCACGTTCTAGTTGAATACCAGTGATCCAAGGATAGTATTTAACACTTCTTCCATGTAGAATAAATTTACTTTTACTGTGATTCAAATATAATTTATTTACACGCATCCATCTTTCAATACAACTCATTCCTGTATTTAAAAGCAGAAATAAATCTGCCTCTGTCAAAGATGCCACAGACAACTGTGTGTCATCAGCGAAGCTAGGTAATATCATCTTTGACCTTCTAGCTGCAGGTCCCACATGACTAAATATCCTTTTAAGACACGCATTCAAATCATTAATATAGATTAAAAACAACAAGGGTCCAAGCACAGAACCCTGTGGTACTCCACATCTCACATTCATATTATCAGAAGAACACTTTCAACCCCAATACACTGTTTCCTTCCACTCAAAAAAGACAAAATCAAACTATGAAAATTACCACGAATACCGGCATGCTCTAATTTTGATAATAATACACTATGGTCAACAGAGTCGAATGCTTTCATAATGTCCATAAAAACAGACGCATCTTTCAGCCCCGCTTCCAACGAATCATTGACAGATTTTGTTAAAAAAAAGCAGAGCTTGCTCTGTTGACATCGAATGACAAACTCCGAACTCAGAAGGGTTAAAATGAGAATTTTTATTTAAAAAATCCATCATTCTTACATAAATAAGTCTTTCAAACAGTCGCGATATTATTGGGAGCATTGATATTGGTCTGTAATTATTCATATCATTCTTATCACCACTCTTAAACAGGGGTACCACATGAGCACTTTCCAAACAAGCAGGGTAAACTCCACTGTTATAGCATGAATTAATCAAATACAACAAGTGACCTGAAATAATAGAGCAAACTGAACGAAGAATTCTAACACTGAAAAAATCTGACCCAGCAGCCGAATTCTTCATTGATTTCACTGTCTTTTCAAGCTCTGCAAGAGTCACTGGTCTTAAGAATATAGAGACTTCAGCTGCCTCATCGAGAAAATCATTATAAGAGCCACTACTGGGTGACTGCACAACACTATCAGATACACTCTTACCAACATCTGTAAAATGTTCACACATTATATTAGCAACTTGATTATCCGAGTGAGCATCAGGAATGTCAGGGATAGTCGGGGCAGCACGAGGGTTCACTACCAACTTGATGATTCTCCACGTTTTTGCAGGATTGCCCTCTGCTTCTTTAAATCTATTTTCAAAGTAGAGCTTTTTAGCCTGTCTTAGAAGGGTGTTAAGATTTCTATTATAACTTTTTTAAATATCTTTATCTGATTGATATCCAGTTTTAGTAGAACTTTCATAGAGCTCTTGTCTTTTATCAATCGACTTAAGTAGCGCTTTCGATATCCATGGTTTCTTTGTAACATCATAACGTTTACGCTTTTGTTTGAACTCTAGACTTTCATTAAACATTTGAATCAGTTTATCATATCATTTACCAAATTTATCATTAACACGACCAGTACCATCAAGGCATTCAAATGACTCTTTCGTAAGTTTAGTCCTATATTTATATATAGCTTTCTTATCAATTATAGGCTGTTTAACTCCAGTCATACCATCTCCTTGACGACAACAACTAATAGCTGCACGGATCGTAATAGCACAGTGATCGGAAACGTCGTTCACTAACACTCGCGACAAGTCGCAGCTAACATTCAAAAACAGATTATCAATCACAGATGCAGAAGCTCCAGATATTCTAGTTGGAATATTAACAGAAGGAGAAAGACCATAACTATACATAAGATTCAAAAAACTTCCTGCCTTCGAATTCACATCTTACACATTATTCAAATCAATATTAAAATCACCACTTATAAAGCAAGGCACTCGCGACTCCGGTATTTTATCCAACATATTATCCATCAGGTCCAAAAACTCATCCACATTTCCTGAAGGGGGCCTATAAACAACAACAAGAAATAACTTGCGCCCAGACAATGAAACCTCTAACACCATTGATTCAAAAATCATTTCTCGATATACAGCAATATCTGGCCTTGGCTTAACATTATATCCATTTTTCACATAAATTGCAAGACCACCATGCTGTCTTTCCACTCGATTCCGAAGAAACAACCTATAGCCTGGTATATCCAATAATGAAGGGTTATGGTCTTTCAGCCAAGTTTCTGTCAAAGCCACTACATCAGGCTCCAGCCTAGATGAAACTTCATTAATATAATTAAACGAACTATTTAAACCGTGACATTTCATACCATACATTTTCAGCTCCTGCATAACTTTCCATTCATTCAATTCATTCAAGCACAAATATTTTGAATCATCACACTCGACCTGGTCTTCATTCATGATACCCTCACTCATCTGTGAAAAATCAACACGACGACTCTCAAGTTCCCCCAATCTATTCAAATTTATCTCAACCATTATCAAACATCAAAGACGGGCAAGAGAATGAAGCGAGAGAAACAAAACCATTTAACTTACCCCCAATTTTCATTATACCATCAAGGTCCGAGGAAATAATGGGGCCATAACCAGGCACCAAAAACACAAAAACCTGAAACAAACAAAAAACAAAATTAAATAATATAAAACAAAAACTAATAAACGGTAATAGCCTTATAAAAGGCCACATCCAAATCACTCTCAACTCATATAGCTAAGGGCTACTAGCCAAATATACATAACTGCAACATACACAAGAAAAAAAATATATACAACATTACTTAACAAAACATCTCTCTTTTTACCATACATATCTCTTCCAAAAAAAAAGAACCATCTTACATAAATAAATATACAAAAAAAAAAATAAAGAGAGAAAAAAAACAACATCAACATGCAGATTTCATAGCTTCATACCATCCCATTTTTTTAACTTCCCCGTTTTCACGAATACACAATACCGGAGGAACCACCGGAGGCACCCAACATTGGATCCCCCTTCCTTGCAAAATCTTCCTTTTCTCAAGTAGATCCCTCCTAATCAATCTAACTTCCTTGCTTACGTCATCACTCACAAAAACGGGTTTGCTAAAACCTAAGTCTTTTCCCTTCAGTTTCTTCGCATTACCCATAATAGCAAATCGACCTTGATATTCCGCAGTTTTAATCTTTACGAAATTGTCCGTAACTTTAACAACAGAAAAAGATGGAATATCCGAAGCAGGAATCCCGAGCCCATCAACTAGAACACGTTTGACAGTGCTTTCAGTATCTGCACTCGGTCCAGGCTTAACATTCCAAAACAGAACATTATTCTTCTTATCCATATTTTGAACCAACATCGACTGGTTCTTTAACAGGGCAACTTGAGTACAAAGTTCATTTATTATGACCTCTTGCGCATGCGTCTTATCTGTAAGTTTACCCACTTCATCATTAGTTTTGATTGCATTAGCTTCAATAACCGCACACTGCGAACCAAGGTGATCGACTGATTTTTTTATACTCTCCATATCAGATTCTACGGTTTTCAGTGAGCACTTAATATCTGAAACATCTTTCTGTAATGTTTGTAACATTTCTAAAATCATGGAAATGCTACCAGCATTTGTCCTTTCGCATTCTCACACAAGACTAACATCAAAAGTTGAGTCCATTCCTGAGACTTCATCACAAGGCCTTTTCTGGCCTGTCTTTACTGGAGTAGATTTGTAAATTTCTCCAGCTTCTTGGGAAATTGATCATCCTGTTTCAACTTCTTATTCTCATTATTTCCTTTATTCTTCTTCTTATTCCCCATTCTCGGCTAATAAAAAAAATAAATAAAAAAAAATCTGGCGCCTACCTCAATCGAAACCTTTTTTTTACCCACGCGATTCTAGCGTGCTGTACAACAGCCGTTAAAAGGCACGGCAAACACCATTCATCCATGATCAGCTACGGTCCTAAAAAAATCCACACATTTACTCCTGCATCAACCAGCTACGAAATTGTCTGCATGACATGATCTATTCTACAATGCAATTTGGCCAGCACTAGTCCCTACACAAATGCTAACACAATGAATGCATGATCGCAATTTTTTATACTTACACCTGAACTGTAATTTATTCTAAATTTAATCCGGCTTATGTGAGTGATCAAAAATATTCAACAGTAATATAGTCGATAAATAACAATCTTTTATTTCACTTGTTGCGAAACTTTTTAATCACTGACGGTCACTGTATTCCACGGTAATGTATTCTAAAGTTAATCCGGCTTAACATCATATAAATGTTCACAGGTCAAATGCCAAATGACATTTTGTTCAGCGTAGTTGATTTCCAGATAAAATTTATATTTTTGAGGAGGACACGCCCCCTAAGCCTTTATGGCACGAGTTTTAAGATTTGACCTGGGGGCATATAAGGATTTTATAGAAGGCGTTGTAGTAGAAACTTCAAAAGAGGCTCATTCGATTGGAAATTCAAAGGGACAGTGTCCTTTTTAATAGTCGAAATTGATTGGAGGGCACCTAGCCCCCCCCCCTTCCACGCCCATCATTCCCCCAAACAAATCCAATCAAAATTTTAAGATAGTTATTTCGTCCAGCATAGTTGATTTCCAGATAGGAAATATATTATTAAGGAGGACAATCTCCCACAACCCTCACGGCAAGGGTTGTCAGTTGCGTCTTGGGGGGATATACAATTTTTACACAAGATGGTGTCATAGAAAGTTCAAAAAAGGCGCATTTGATTAGAAATTCAAAGGGCTAATGTTCTTTTTAATACTCGAAAGTGATTTTAGGGCAATTAAACCCCCTTTCACGCCCACGCTTTCCCCAAACACACCCATTAAAAATTTCGAGACAACCATTTTATTAAGTGTAGTTTGAAGTGCTGGAAATTAGGTATTTGTGGATGACAACTCCCCCACAGCCTCAGAGCAAGGGTTGTAATTTAAGGATTCTCCGAATCCGTCATATTATTTCTTATGGACGGGATGCTTGTAAAGATTTTGGAGAGGTTTCATTTGACTGAAAATTGAAAGTTCTTGTTCACTTGTTAAGATTCAAAAGAGATTAGAGAGTGACTAGTCCCCCCCTCCTCCACGCCCTAAATGCATCAGATAAAAATTTTGAGATAGACATTTTGTTAAAATAGTTCAAAGTTCTGATAACAAAAAATTCCGGTGTGGAAACAGCCCATCAGGGCCCGGGGGGTATGCGTTGTAATTTTTGTCCTGGGGAATAACTTATCAAGGGGGGTTTATAACTTATGGGAAGGGGTTTTGTATGGGAAGAACACATAGGAAATCTATTATAATTATCCAATTATAAGGTTAAAATACATACTCTGAGATAGATGTAAAATTGCTTTGGCACACAAAATCCTATTAAGGTCAATTCCAAACAGTCACGATCCCTTTGTGTCAGCTAGTGAAATGGTCAAAACCTTCTTATTGAGGCTATTTTTCCAATCCATTCATAGGTGTCAATCGCTGTCCATAAGCAATTTACGCTGTTTGTTTTTCATATAGAAATTTTTTATGAAAGACTTAATCTTATAGACTTCGAAAAAATCCTCATTCCTTTTAAATTTAAAATTCTAGATCTGTTTTTTTAAAGTCAAGAATAATCGGACAGTAAGTACCCCCCCCCCCCATGCCATAAAAACTTGAAACTTTTTGCAATCAAAAACGAACAAAAATTAATCAACAAAGTTTTCCGAAATAGAAGTTTTTCAAGGAAAAGTAAGGGCCATTCTAAACTTAAGCTCAGGAGATACAAATACCTGTTAAAATTCAAACTCAAAACAACCAGAAATTACTACTAAAGAATAAATGAGACCCAAAACGAACAGAAATTAAATAAACAGTCTTAACAAAAAACATGCAACAGGTACTAATATAAATGAATAAATAGATCTTAAAGCCAATAATGCTTAAATTGAATATGGAAATCAAGCTTAAAACGGAAAAAAATAGTTTGCTATTAAAGTATAAATGAAACTTAAAACGAACAGAAATTAAATAACAATCAATGCGAACAAACATACAATATATATTTATGTAAATTAATAAATAAATCTTAAAACGACTGAACCTTAAATTGAATATGCAAAGCAAGTTTGAATCGAATAAAAATAACTACAAACAAGAGTTTGGGTATCGCCTCACTGCAGAAATCAAAATCAAAGTTTCAACCAAGAAAGTCGACAAGAAAATCTGATGAAGGCCAGATCTACCTACAACCACCTTGACAAAAATCTGCTGCTGGAGCAGAAACAAATCTTTACATAGTCTCCCTTGTTCAGGATCTTTGGGGAGGAGCTGTAAAAACTATTAATTGGCATGGTCATCTTATTCTTTCTAGATCAAATGCACCAAGTCATTTTTTTCTCACTTATCTTGGATGACTAGCTAAGATTCCTTTGTGCTTATCGTGCTTTTCATCTACTAAACGGAAGGTTTCTGAGTTTTTCTTTGGCGTAATTAGTTTTAATTGAACAATTCTCATATATTTACCTTTAACTTTCAGCTCAAGATCTTGTAATCAGCTCAAAAGACATCCCTAGATTAAAAGTAGGTGACGTTGTAGAAATCTACCACCCAGAAGATGAATATAGCCGATTGCTAATACAAGTTACATCTTTAAAAGAAGAACTTCAACATAGAGGTAAAATTGCCGGATCAATTTTCTTATTTGTTTTTTTAAATTGGTTCTAACTCACCCCTTTGCTTTCTTCTTATAACAATCCAAACCTAAAAGACAAGCCTATGGCTTACTTCATTTTTGTTTAAAATAAAAAGCAATAAATTATAAGCTGTTTCCTTTTTCGAGTGTATTATTTAATTTCGTTCTTAAGTACTTTAAAAGTTTTTTTCTCATATTTTTAAGAGTTAATAACAGCTTGACAGAGACTTGCTGAAGTATATGCTTTGTTAGGGATTTTTTAATCAATGGGTATAAATTATCCGTCTTGTTATTTGTACTTTTTGTCACGTCATTGTTTTCTTCTTTGTGTTTAATTCAACATCTTCTTACATGCAAAAGTTTTTTTTTAGATTTTGCTCACCACTTATAGTTTTTGCTTGAAGTTGCATCCTGTTGAATTTTTGACAGTTTCATTTTTGTAGATTTTAATACAGATCTTAATTTGTTATTATTTTTTTCTAGTAGCCTACTTCAGTTAAGTGTTTATCCTGATTTTAGTTATCAATTTTTTACTGTGTTTTTTATTTTACTTTTTATTTTATTTTTTCCTGCGTTTTTCTAGTGGTTGTAACAATATGCCCCATAACTGGGACTATACAAGACAGCAAGGTTCAGTTTGTGATTTATTTATTTTTCAATAACTAGGAAAGTAGTTTTGAATAATTGTTTATGTTCCTGACTTGAAGAACTATTTCTTTTGCATCAAGAAGTACCCTTTTATACTCCCCTCTCAAAGGATTGAGCTGTGAGCCTCCTACCCTTCTGTGTCAAGGCGATTTCCAAACTCAGATCGGGGAGTGACCAAAAAACTGTTCCATGTGCATCCTTGGTCAGTTCCTTTAATTAGTCAACAAAAGGGTATTGGGCATTTGTAAGATTATGATCAGGTTCATAAGAATATTGTTTTTTGGCTTACCCTAGTATGGATGCATCTATTTGGTGTCCCTCTAGCTGCTGAAACCAAGTCTTGCTCTTTGCCATATACCCTGATCCATCTTCAAAGTCTTTGTATATCAACGAGTTCCCTCCTGGGCTGACTCCATCTTAGCCCGGGGGTTTTCCTTGACACACCGCCCTAGTGGTAAACAACGGGCCAGGAAACTTCCTTCAGGGGGAGGGGGTGGGGTGGCTTGACTTTGTAGCACCGGATTCCCATGCGAGCCCCCTAACATTGGATATAGCTAAAATGAGAGGATGGGAGGGGTTACTATTTATAACATTTGTACAGACGGCTGCCCACACCTAAAATTGGCATAGGGCGCCAAGTCTTAGCAGGAGCCTTGTCTCTGAATTTTTGTAATACTCCAATGCTAGTTTCAATCCATAACTTAATGCACGCCTTACAAATATGGACTATTTTTTTTTAACTATTATTTGGTTGACCATATCCATCTATTCTCCTCCATCCACTTCATAAAGATATAGACTGTTTCATTTCGTTTGCAAAGATTGTAATCTTCTTCATCTTGAATGGATGGCAAGTTATACTCCTTCATTCTCTCCCTATTTACTCTGACAGCTCTCTTGAAATCGATTGAATTCTATTGCCTATGTTTTGAGATTTTCTAATGAACTCAACACTCCGAATATGAAAATCGATACTTCTTCATTAAATATTCGTAATATCAAGTTTTTGAAACATGTTCCTCCCCATAACACACTACCCCCTGCGTGTTGCTAAATCCGCCTCTTTTCTTTGAGTTTCAAACACCTATCTTTCTAACTTGTCTCCCCAGACCCGGTATTCATTTTTTTTTTTCATTTTTGTCTTGTAAGTTGGTAATTTTGTTTTGTTTGATCGCTCTGTCTTTTCTATTCCACCTAGAATAGCTTATCCTTGCAGATTCTTTGAGTCTTGATCAAGCTGTAGCAAATACCTTCCAGCTAAGAGCTTTGCTACAAGTTTATGTTAGGGTGATCAATCCAACATGTATTTCTCTTGATTTAGTGGGGTTGACCTTCAAAGATCAGTATGTCGGACGAAGTGAGATGTGGAGATTGAATCAAAATTTGGTAATGTTTTTGTATTCGCTTCAATTCATATATCAATATTGTAAAGAGTGGCACCCTATGGCATTGCATGAATAATTTTCAAGTAGCTGTTTTAGTCAGAACATCCTAATTTAATAAACATGCACCTCTAGAGAAAACTGGACACACTTATACCCTCAAGTTTTATTATTTTGAGCCCCCTCCCCTAGTCACACCCAATGACGGACACATCGCATGTCTTTCAACTCGTGACTGCTCAAGGATCCTTTTCGGAATGGTCCTAAATTATTAGTTTAATACGAACCAAGAGGATGTGTCTGTTAAGAAATATAATAACCCATAACTCCTAAAAATAGAGTCAAATCCAAACAAAAAGTACACCATTAGAACCGCCTTGTCCAAAACCCTTGTATAGGAAACTTCCTATCATTTGACTTTACCAGCAAGGAAAATATATTGACTTGAAAATCAAGAAAAGTGGCAGCTACTACAGCATTCAGCCTAAACGGCATCTTTTTTTCTCTTTTTTTTCCACAGATAGCTTGGCACTGGAGCATCGTAGAGTGTTGTTCAATGGTCCATTTTAAAGAAAATTACTAGATCTAGTGCCATTTGTAATTTAATTTTTTTTTTATAAATAAAATCAATTTCTTCACTAAAAACTGCATTTTTATGGCCAATCTTGATGAATGACGTCATAACCGTAGATAGTAAGCATATATGAAGTAATAAGTGAATGCAATATTTATACGGGCTTATATTTCGACAAAATAATATAATACAAGATAATACAAAATAATATAATCGGTAAATCTATCTTGTCTTTCCATTTTTCAACTTTGCATCAAACTGGGATACAGATGAGCAGATATCCCAGCACGCCAATTTATATGAGCCTTAGCTGCATTTTGCTCGCTACTCTGCCCAGTTCCTACAATAGGAGGAGGTACATCCTTCAATGATCACACTGTAATCGGCATCAATATTATTCCTCGGCTGTTAGGGTCATCTTCAATAAATGTATCTGGTTTCAATTTTTCTACTTCTCGTCAAACTGGGAGGCAAATTAGTAGATATCACTGCAGACCCATTTATATGAGCGTTAGCTGCATTTTGTTTGCTATTCTGCTGACTTCCTACAGTGGGAGGAGCGTAAAGAGGCTCCTGCACCGGCCACTCAGTAATCAGCATCAATGATATTCCTCCGCTATTACGGTCATCATCGGTAAATCTGTCTGTTTTTTTTCTACCTCTCGTCAAACTGGGAGGTATATTAGCAGATACCACAGCAAGCTCACTTATATGAGCCTTAACTGTAGTTTGTTTGCTACTTTGCATGCTCATCATTAGCAGCCTAGATAGCCTCGGTTGCTACTGTCATCATCGGTAAATCTATCTGGCCTTTCCATTTTTCCACTTCCCGTCAAACTGAGAGGCACATTAACAAATATCCGAGCATGCCCATTTATATGAGCCTTGGCTGCATTTTGTATGCTACTCTGCCCACTTCCTACAGTGGGAGAAAAGTAAATTGGCTCCTGCACTGGCCACTCAGTGATCAGCAGCAATGGTATTCGTCTGCCGTTACAATTATCATCGGTAAATCTGTCTGGTATTTTCATTTTTCTACTTCTCGTCAAACTGGGAGGTATATTAGCAGATATCACAGCACGCTCATTGATATTAGCCTTAGCTATAGTTTGTTCCCTAGTTTGCCTGCTTGCCTTTAGTTAATTGGTTTCAACCTGCTTCCTACAGTAGGAGGTACGTAAATATGCTCCTTCACTGGCTACTCAGTAATCAGCATCAATGGTATTCCTCCGCTGTTACTGTCATCATCGGTAAATCTGACTGGTCTCTTCTTTTTCTACTTCCCGTCAAACTTGGAGGCACATTAGCATATCACAGCACACTCATTTATATGAGCCTTAGCTGTAGTTTGTTCTCTACTCTGCCTGCTTATTAGCAGCCTTTACTTAATTGGCATCAACGGTATGCCTCGGCTGCTACTGTCATCATCGTTAAATCAATCTGGCTTATCCATTTTTGCCAGTTACAGTCTTCGTTGGTAAATCTGTCTGGTCTTTTTGTTATTTTACTTCTCATGAAACTTAACTATCTACCAAACTTTGGATGGTGTGGCTGGAACGGTGCTGCACGTGGTTGAAAATTCTCTAGTCTCGGTTTGAACGATGCCGCTTGTGGCTGGAATGGTGCCATATGCGGCGGCACCGGGTCTGCACCTGGACCAAAAGGGACCGCATGGGTCTGGAACGGTGCTAATTGTGTCTGGAATGGTGCTATAAATGATTGGGAATGTTCCGAATACGGCTGGAAAGGGACCATATGCGGCTGGAAGAGTGCTGGACGTGGCTCAAAATAGCCTACACTTGGCTGTAAAGGTGGCAAGTGTGGCTGGAACGGTGCTGCTTGTGGTTGAATAGGTCCTATACTTGATTGGAAAGGTGCCGCGCATTGCTGGAACGATGCCGCTTCTGGCTGGAATGGTGCCACAGGTGGCTGGAATGGCCACGTGCGGTCAGGCTGTGATTCCTGAGGCAGCTTTCTAGAGCCTTTTCTGGCAGTCACGGCGTCAAATTGACAAATCGAAAGACGTATGTCTTGCTTTAAGCGTTTGTTAAGTTGCTTTTTAGGAACCATTTGTTTTTTAAAACATTTCTCCAGTTGCTTTTCAGGGGTGGACAATAACCCTTCTTCTTGCAAAAACTGAATGCCTTTGGTCGGTTTCTCGTTGAATTTTTCAGCACCAGACATTAAAATTAGTTTTTTATGTTCGGCTGCTAGCAGTTGTTCCTGGGTAGATTCTTCACTAGAAGCATCCCTGCTACTTTCAATCAAAGTTTTTTTGTCAATTATCTCAGATTTGGTCTCATTTTCAACGCTTGCCGGTGAACATCTTTCGTCACAACCAACCTCGTCTTTAACGATTTCTTCTGCAGTAAGTAACACATTTTCACATGCTGCTAGCAGTTGTTCCTGGGTAGGTTTTTCACAAGAAGCATCCTTGCTACTTTTAATCAAAGTTTTTTTATCTGTTACCTCAGCTATGGCCTCATTTTCAGCACTTGCAGGTGAACATCTTTCGTCACAACCAACTTCGTCTTTAATGATGTCTTCTGCAGTAAGTCTTCTGCAGGGCTCACTCTTCGTACTAGAATGAGAGTTAAGCCCTCCTACATAATCATTAGAACTTTCATCCGTTTTGGGCTGTCTATATTTTCTAATAGCCCACCATACTACTATCCCAGCACACGAAACTGGAATACCAACAGTGAGAAACTTATTCAAGCACATTTTATCATAACTGAATCTACTGCCAAAAAAATCAAGCATTATATTGTGAAAACGACGCCATGTTTATACCAAAATGACGTCATATTTTCTGCAATGATATGACGCTTGTACAATTTGAAATGGCTCCATCGCTAAAAATGACGTCATACGAATAACGACTATTAAGGTTCACCTCGGTGGATATAAAAATATAGTAAAAAAAAATCTTTTTTTCTTATTTGCCTTTTTTTAGTTTTTTTCAAGTTCAGCATCAAATGCTGTTTTACAAGAACAAAAATAACTAAACACCATTGAAATCTCCATATCCCCTGGGGGCATATAAGGTTTTTATAGAAAGCGTTGTCGTAGAAACTTCAAAACAGGCTCATTCGATTGGAAATTAAAGACCTAGGGCCTTTTTTAATAGTAGAAAGTGATTGGAGTGTAACTAGTCCCTCTCCCCCCCCCACGCCCATCATTTCTCCAAACACATCCAATCAAAATTTTCAGATAGCCATTTTGTTCAGCGTAGTTGAGATCCAGATAGAAAATATATTTTGAGGAGGACACTCCACCACAACCCTCATGGCAAGGGTTTTACGTTATGCCCTGGGGGCATCTCCGGTTTGTATAGAAGGAGGTATCGTAGAAAATTAAGAAAAGGCTCATATAATTGGAAATTCAAAGGATCGTGTCATTTTTAATCGTCGAAAGTGATTGGAGGGCCCCTAGCCCCCCCCCACACGCCCAGCATTCCCCCAAACACATCTAATCAAAATTTGGAGATAGCCATTTTGTTGAGCGTAGTTTATTTTCAGATACAAAATATATTTTTGAGGAGGATACTCCCCCACAATCCTCAGGGCCAGGGTTTTAAGTTATGCCCTGGGGCATATAAGGTTTTTATAGAAGGCGTTGTCGTAGAAACTTCAAAACATGCTCATTCGATTGGAAATTAAAGGGCTAGTGCCCTTTATAATAGTCGAAAGTGATTGGAGTGTAACTAGCCCCCTTCCCCCCACGCCCATATTTCCCCAAACAAATCCAATCAAAATTTTCAGATAGCCATTTTGTTCAGCGTAGTTGATTTCCAAATAGAAAATAAATTTTTGAGGAGGATACTCCCCCACAACCCTCAGGGCAAGGGTTTTAAGTTATGCCCTGGGGTCACATAAGGTTTTTATAGGAGGCGTTGTCATGGAAACTTCAAAAAGGGCTCATTCGATTGGAAATTCAAAGGGATAGTGCCCTTTTTAATAGTCGAAAGTGATTGGAGGGCAACTAGCCCCCCCACGCCATCATTCCCCCAAACACATGCAATCAAAATTTTGAGATAGCCATTTTGTTCAGCGTAGTTGATTTCCTGATAGAAAATATATTTTTGAGGAGGACAATCCCCCACAACCCTCAGAGCAAGGGTTTAAAGTTATGCCCTGGGGGCATATAATGTTTTTATAGAAGGCGTTGTCATAGAAACTTCAAAAAAGGGTGATTCAATTGGATATTCAAAGGGATAGTGCCCTTTATAATAATCAAAAGTTATTGGAGGGCAACTAGCCCCCCTCCCTAAGCCAATCATTCCCTCAAACACATCCAATCAAAATTTTGAGATAGACATTTTTGTTCAGCATAGTTGATTTCCAGATTGAAAATATATTTTTGAGGTGGAGACTCCGCCACAACCCTCAGGGCACGGGTTTTAAGTTATGCCCTGGGGGTATATAAGGTTTTTATAGAAGGCCTTGTTGTAGAAACTTCAAAACAGGCTCATTCGATTGGAAATTAAAGGGCTAGTGTCCTTTTTAATAGTCGAAAGTGATTGGATGGCAACTTGCCCCCCCCCCACGCCCATCATTTCCCCAAACACATCCAATCAAACTTTTGAGATAGCCATTTTGTTCAGTGTAGTTGATTTCCAGATAGAAAATATGTTTTTGAGGAGGATACTCCCTCACAACCCTCAGGGCAAGAGTTTTAAGTTATGCCCTGTGGGCATATAAGAATTTTATAAAAGGCGTTGTCGTAGAAACTTCAAAACTGGCACATTCGATTGAAAATTCAAAGGGCTAGTGCCCTTTTTAATAGTCGAAAGTGATTGGAGGGCGACTAGCCCCCCCCCCCCGCCCATCATTCCCCCAAACACCTCCCATCAAAATTTGGAGTTAGCCATTTTGTTCCGCGTAGTTGATTTCCAGATAGAAAATATGTTTTTGAGGAGGAAAATCCCCCACAACCCTCAGGGCAAGGGTTTTACGTTAGGCCCTGGGGGCATATAAGGTTTTTATAGAAGGCGGTGTCGTATAAACTTCAAAAAAGGCTCGTTCGACTAGAAATTCCGAGGGCTAGTGCCCTTTGTAATAGTCAAAAGTGATTTGAGGCCAACTAACCCCCCTCTCCCGCCCACCTTTTCCCCAAACACATCCAATCAAAATTTTGAGATAGCCATTTTATTAAACGTAGTTTTAAGTTCTGGAAATTAGGTCTTTGAGGATGACAACTCCCCCACAGCCCTCAGGGCAAGGGTTATAATTTAAGGGCAAGGGTTATATTTATTATGAAAGGGATGCTCGTATAAACTTTAGAGAGGGCTCATTTGATTGAAAATTGAAAGTTCTTGTTCACTTTTTAAGAGTCAAAAGAGATTGAAGGGCAACTAGCCCCTCTCCCTCCTCCACGCCCTAAATGCATCAGATCAAAATTTTGAGATAGACATTTTGCTACAATAGTTCAAAGTTCTGATAACAAAAAACTCCGGTGTCGACACAGCCCACCAGGGCCCAGGGGTAGGCGTTGTAAGTTATGCCCTGGGGCATAACTTATTAAGGGGGCTTTATAACTTATGGGAAGGGGTTTTGTATGGGAAGAACACATAGGAAATCTATTATAAGTATCCAATTATAAGGTTAAAATACATACTCTGTGATAGATGCAAAATTGCTGTGGCACACAAATTCATGTTAAGGTCAATTCCAAACAGCCGTGATCCATTTGTGTCAGCAAGTGAAAAGGTCAGAATTCCCTTATTGGAGCTGATTTGTTAATCCATTCATTTTAGTCAATCTCTGTATACAAGTTGTCCAGGATTTATATTTTTCATACTTTAGGTTTTTATAACATTGGTTATCTGATATGACGATATATTATCCTCATTCGTTTTCGATAGAAAGTCCTAGATCCTTATTTTAAAGTCAATTATAATTGGACATTAAGCACCCCCCCCCCCATGCCATAAAAACTGGTAAACGTTGGCGAGCACAAACGCGCAAAATTTAATTATAAGAAAATCTTTCAGAAAAATAATTTTTTCAAAGAAAAATAATGGCCATTTTAAACTTAAGCTCAGGAGATACAAATACCAGTTAAAACTCAAATTAAAAACGACCAGAAATTAATATTAAAGATTAAATGAAACCTAAAACGAATAGAAATCAATTAAGCAATCATAGCAAAAACATACAATAAGTAATAATATAAATGAATAAATAGATCTTAAAGTGAGTAATGCTAAGATTGAATATGAAAATCAAGCTTAAAACGAAAATAAATATTTCGCTATTAAAGTATAAATGAAACTTAAAACGAACAGAAATTAAATAAACAAGCAATGTGAACAAACATAAAATATATAGTAATGTAAATGAATAAATAAATCTTAAAACGACTGAAACTTGAATTGATTATGCAAATCAAGTTTGAATCGAATAACAATAACTACAAACAAGAGTTTGGGTATTGCCTCACTGCAGAAGCCTAAAACCTACTGCGTCATTGGCTGAAAACAAATTACTGAAAACAAATTATATTACAAGTGTTTTCTTTTGTACTTAATATTGAAAATAAATATTAAAATTACAGTAAAATTTTGGACTGATGAGCTTTTAGCAATTAATATCATTATGCATCAAATATTCAGTTTAATTTATTAGTTCTTTTCAAGATTGGTCAAGACAAATATAGTTTCACAACAAGCAAAATTTGGATACTGCCCCCTTCTTAAACTGTGAAAACCTAAAGCCTTCTGCGTCATTGGTGCTTCACTGAAAACGAATTACTAGTATATTACAAATTGATTATTTTCCAGTTCTTACAGCATTGAAAATGAAAATAAAATTACAGTGAAAAAAATCTTGAACTGATGGATCTTTCAACAATTAATATCATTATATATCTAATATTGAATTTGATGTTGTTTATACTTTCCAAGACTGTTCAAGACTCATATAGTTTTGCCATTTTTTGTAACTCTGCCATTTTTTGTAACTAATCTTGTTAGTTTGTTATGAAAACATTCTATGGCCTCTAGGCATTTCTACTTGAGCGGAAAACTGCACCTCAAACTTTGTGGAACATGCATTTTCTTGCATGAAACGCCAAAACATAATAAAATGTCAAGTTTCGGAGTGTGCCACCACTCGCAAGCAAGTGCCATTTGCATTTTTGAATCCGCGTGGTCAATTAAGGGGATGGAGGGTAGGCTAATTCTCGTAGCAGCCCCTTTCCGTCGTCCTATGGTTCACATTTTCAACACCTGGCGTCTGGACTATCATATAATCTACTACTACTACTACTACTAACAACTCATCGCAGCACCAAGCAGCACCATCGCAGCACCAATCAGTATCAATAAATAAATGAAACCCAAAACGAACAAAAATTAAAATAAATATTAGAGTCAAACTCAAAACGAGCATAAATTAAGGTGAGTAGGGTTCAAAACCCTTATGCTTTCTTAAAGTCAGAATATAAATTGTACTTTACTGAAAAAAAATTCAAATGAGTTTACTGAAAAAAAATGTGCATTGTCAATTTAATATACATATGCTGATATTTATTCCCTAAAATCCTAATTAATTTTTGATTCCTTAAAGTTACAAAAATGAAAATATTTCAAAGAATTGTTTTCAATAAAGCGCCAGTGACGCAGTAGGTTTTAGGCTTCTGCAGTGAGGCGATACTCAAACTCTTGTTTGTAGTTATTTTTATTCGATTCAAACGTGATTTGCATATTCAATTTAAGTTTCACTCGTTTTAAGATTTATTTATTCATTTACATTAATATATATTGTATGTTTGTTCGCATTGATTGTTTATTTAATTTCTGTTCGTTTCAAGTTTCATTTATACTTTAATAGCAAAATATTTGTTTTCGTTTTAAGCTTGATTTTCATATTCAATATAAGCATTACTCGCTTTAAGATCTATTTATTCATTTATATTATTACTTGTTGTATGTTTTTTGCTATGATTGTTTATTTAATTTCTGTTCGTTTTGGGTTTCATTTATTCTTTAATAGTAATTTCTGGTCGTTTTGAGTTTTAATTTTAACAGGTATTTGTATCTCCTGAGGTTAAGTTAAAAATGGCCTTTACTTTTCTTTGAAAAACTTATTTTTCGGAACGTTTTCTTTTTAATTAATCTTTGAAAGGGTTGCCACGGAAACCTCTCGTCTAGCTCACTACAACAAGAGGTCCACAAGAGTCTTTGAATTAAAGTCAGTCGTTTACGCGGCGCTATACAAGGAACAACTAGACTTTTGTTATAGATCCTATTGAAAGACCAAGGCAATTTGAACTTTGCAATGGAGTTGGACCCGAAATCATATGAAGAGGATTAGGACATGGACAAATCAAAGACGAGGTAGAGCGTCTGGCCTAAATTGGTTTTTGTGTGTTTCCTTTTCGTTAGATGGTTTGGATCTTGTTGAATGCCACGCCGAATCTATGACTCATTTTTGAAATAATTTGACGTATATCTGAATAATTTTGACCTTTTTATGTTATTGTTTCCCTTGAGTCGTACCTATTTTTTCCAAGGAACACAAGGGCTGTTTAACATTATTTCGCGTATTTGTTTAAACCATCTAGTGGCCTTTAAAAGGGCCGTTGGTTGAGATGCAGTTGCGTAGAATTAGGGTATTTAAGCTCTCTCGCCACGGATACGACGGGCGAGTTGAATATCTTTTGGCAAGATGATCACCCTCTTGGCGTGAATGGTACACAAGCTGGTATCCTCAAAAAAATGATTTTTTTGTTTTACAGATGTCCAATTTAGGAGATATTTGAGCCAATAAACGAAGTCGAAAATTGTTACAAAAGTGAAATTATATACCCCCAATAAATTTTACCGATGGATGGGAATCAAGGAGATGACCCAACGGCTGAAGAATCAATTCCGGTATATCAGAACTAACTATTGAAAACTGTCTGTTTCTTGGTGGCTTTCCACTTGATTTGGTTGTCAGAATTGTCAACTACAATATCTTGGGGCTTATAATGTCGCTTTGGTTTCAATTTTCGACTTCATTTATTGGGTTAAATAAATATTTCAAAATTATTTTTCTCCTCAGTTTTTCAGGCCATGGGGATTTTAATCTTTAAGGTCGAAAAAAAAATTTCCAACCCTGTCATGGTTCAAAACTTTTTTCTGATTGGGTTGAATCTTTCAAAAATTATCACCAAGATTTTTCTAGGAGGGGGTGGTTGTTAGCCCGAATTTGACAAAACAAAATTGTTATCTATGATCAGTTTCAAACCTAAAGCAGTAAATGGCCTCTAACGCTGGGCCAAGAACCCTGACGCTAAACTAAACCGTCTCTGACTGGCTAAAACATTAGGCTCCTAGTCTTTGGATGGACACATAAAGAATTCCAGTGTTTAAGAAGAAGAGAGAAAAAAAATATTAGTTTTCCCGAAAAAGACCCAAGACAGGGCAAAAACTTTTCTCCTATTATGATTTCGAACCTAGAGCAGACTTTTTCTCCTGAATGAAAAGAAGTGCTTGAAGTGTTTGAATCCTCCCAGAGATTCTTGCATCTACTCACTTAAAAAACGACATCTCAACAGCCGAACAAAAGTAGAGTAAGCTTCTTTCATCTTATTTTTAAAAATGTCGATTATTAATCAATGTCGCTTAAACTTTTAATTTAATCTTTTGTCACCATTACTCCAAATCGCTCTTTACTTACATATTGCTACCACAAACTGTTTGGAAATCAAGAGTTTTTATACAAAATTGAGTGTATTAGTTTTCGCTTCGAGTGTATTACTTTTTGCTTTCGTTTGCACTTTGTGTGTGCCTCTGCAAACTATTAGTTTGAATTAGACACAAGCCTGAAAACTAACTGGACACAGGCCATAAAATTGGGAAAGTATAAGGAGCAGGAAAAAAAAATTAGAATTGTAATATAATGATAATAAGCCTTTGAAGTGCTCCTTCTCACTTTATAAGAAAAAGGGGAGAAGGCCATCTCAGCAGCCAACCGAGATTAGCGTACGCCAGTTTTGTTCTATACTTTACAATATAGATTACCAATCAATTTCAGCTAAAATTTTAATGCACAATGTTGTCAAACTCTTTTTTTTCGAAGTTTTTATGGAGAAGTTATTGCCAAAAGTTTCTTTGTTGACTCTCGAAACAAGATTCAATAGTCATCTAAAAACGTCAGTAAAAGACTTGCAGCAAATCAGGTATTTGATTGTACCTGGCGCAGTGAATTTAAGAATTAAAGCAAAATCTATCTCCCCAAGTCTTTCTTTACTTACTATTTGTTGTCACAAGCGAATTGAAAAAATCAAAATTAAATAAAATTAAACAGTAGGGTATTTGATTGTACCTGGCGCAGCGAATTTAAGAATTAAAGTAAAATCTATCTCCCCAAGTTTCAATCTATCTCCCCATCAAAAGTAAATAGGGATGCTTCTTTCCGATAAACCAATAAAAGAGAACCAAAAACGTAATTAGTTCAAGATTTTTCAGAAAAAAAAATTAATTTTTTAATTAATGGTCCACCAAAAAGAAAAATCCGAAGAAAATTTAAAGTTGAATCGGATCTTAGTTCTTGTTGTTGTTCTAAAACAATACGTTCTCTTCTTTGCGTTTATTTTATTTGTTGTACACAAGTATAAGTTATAAGAAAATTTTAATAAAGATTAGTTATTCTTTTAATAAAATTAGTAAGCTGTAATTATAGTCAGAGGCTATCATGTAAATCTTCACGTTGATTGTAATTATAACAGTCAAGGGGGGGGGGGTGGTACAAATGTTACCAAAAACGGAATTTGGATGAAACTCATGCCCTAAAATTCACTTTAATTCTTTGCAAGGGTTCTAAAAACCCAAATTTTCTCTTCTCTGTTTTGGTTTGAATGTTGGTTTTTCTGGGGGGTTGAAATTGGGTTGGAGATTTCTTTATAGCACTCTGCATCCTGGAAAATAACTGCAAATAATGTGTTGATATTTTTATTAAAAATGTATAAATTTGTGAAATTTTATTTGTTTGCAATTTTAGGAATTTAAAATTCCTCGCTGCTGTGCTGTAATTGGTCTTTCGAAGCACAAGTATCTAATATAGTTACAAAATTGGGCACTGGCTTAGTTTACAACCATAAAATAGTTGAAAGTAGAACTGATTTAAGAAAAAGCTCCTATCAAAGGACTCGCACGAAATAAAAATCTTTTAATTATTCAATTTACAGTAAAAGTCTTACACACGCTTGCAGTTTGAATCGGTATCAGAAAATGGCGCTGCAGCGCCGTTGAAGGTGTTGAAGAAAATCACCGGAAAGGATTCTTTCCGGTGATTTTCTGTGAAATAGTGCAAGTAATCGAAGAATTAGATTCATTAAATGCGTTAGTCATAACGATCCCGTACGGAAAAACACATTACACAAGGCTAATTCGTTTTGCTTAGTCACGCTCCTATCTATCTTCGTTGTACATAAGCCCATCTAAACAAAAGCCTAGATGGCATTGTCTGCTTGAAGCCAAGTCTAGACGTAGGAATTCTCTTCAAAAATAAATTGAAAGCAATTTCTTTATTGCATTTTATAAAAGTATCGTTAATCATACTTAGTGGGTTTTTTTTCTGTGTTTTTTCCCCTGTGTTGTTCAATCAAGTAGTTTTTTCCTGTGTTGTAAAGAATAGCAAAATTTAGCGAAATTAGAAATTTTTGGTAGTACTATGAAAGTTGAGAATCTTTAAAATTCATACAGGAAATAAACCTTATGAGAGTAGTATACGTAGCAAAAAGCTTAGCAGATTTTTTCTTTGACAGTACATAGAAGAATCCGTTCTGGAGAACGACCTTATCAGTGTGCTATATGCAAGAACAAGTTTTATAAGATTCCTAGTTTGATTGTACATAAAAGAATCAATTCTCAAGATAAACAGTATAAATGTGCTACATACAATAAAACGTTTTCTAACAACTCTAATTTGTCTGGGCATAAAATAATTCTTAATTTTTCTTTTGTAAGAGAAAGTGTTCTCAAAATTCTCATTTGGTTGTGCGTATTAGAATCCATTCTCAAAATAAACCGTATAAGTGTGCTACATGGAATAAAAAGTTTTCTAACAGTTCTAAATTGACTGTGCATAAAAGAATATATTCTGGAGAAACCCCGTATGAGAGCAATATGTGAGAAAAAGATTTCTGACAGTTCTAATTTGAGGAGACACAGAAAAATACATCAACCAGAAAAGCCTTAATAGGGGGTGCTATGCAAGAATTTGGTGTTCTCTGAAACCTCCACCGCCTGACACGAAGCACCTCTAGTCCTACTTAGGGATTACAAATTCTCTCTATGGCTCTCATCTAATTTTTGTTTCATGTACTGAAACACTCAATATGTAAAACTGTAAAAAAAAGCTTTTTCTTATCTGGGAAAAAAAAGAAAAGAAAGCTCACACATTTTATTAGTTCTTACTGGCCTTAGGTGTATTTTAATCTGAAAATAATTGATATTTAAATAACTGATTCTTCCTTATTGTTTCCTTTCTGTCTTCATTGTCCTTTGTTTTATTTACGTAATTCATAAATTTATTCGTAATTCGTTCATCTATTGTCAAATTAATTTGAACTTGACAGGTTTATTTATCTATATACAGGGTTGCCACCTGTACCAAGAAAGTGTTATTTTAGCACTATTTTATTATGTATAACACGTGTTCAGGGTTGCCAGAATAGTGCTAAAATAGCCCGAGAAAGTAAAATAGCACGAAAGTGCTATTTTAGCTTTATTTTAGCACTATTACAATCAATTTTTTGACTATAGCACCGCGAATCGCTGTGTACATGGGCGCCCATATGGGGGGCTGGGGGGGCTCTTGCCCCCCCCTGGCTGAATGATGCTGCCTTAGTTTTATATTTTTGTTCTGAGATTTCTATTATATAGCATTAAAAGTAGCAATTAGACGAAGTTTGCCCCCCCTGGAATTCAGCTTATGGGCGCCCATGCTGTGTAGCACGCCAATTTGGGTAATTATAGTACCCTGTCTATATACTAAGGATTTTTCTTCAAACGTACACCTTCTTTGACGTCGTCATTCAAATAATTTCCCTAATTAGACGAAATAAGACTTAATTGTTTTGTTTTATTCTTTGAAATAGATGGCAATTCAATTATAGATGGCAAATATGAATTATAGATGGCAAATAGATGGCAATATCAAACATACACCTTTTTTGACCTAGTCATTCAAATAATTTCCCTAGTTAGACGAAATAAGACTTAAATGTTTTGTTTTGTTCTTTGAAATAGATGGCAATTTAATTATAGGTGGCAAATATGAATTATAGATGGAAAATAGATGGCAATATCAAATATACACCTTCTTTGACCTCCTCATTCGAATAATTTCCCTAATTAGACGAAATAAGACTTAAATGTTTTGTTTTATTCTTTGAAATAGATGGCAATTGAATTATAGATGGAAAATATGAATTATAGATGGCAATATCAAACATACACCTTCTTTGACCTAGTCATTCAAATAATTTCCCTAACTAGACGAAATAAGACTTAAATGTTTGGTTTTATTCTTTGAAATAGATGGCAATTGAATTATAGATGGTAAATATGAATTATAGATGGCAAATAGATGGCAATATCAAACATACACCTAAGGTGTATGTTTGATATTGCCATCTATTTGCCATCTATAATTCATATTTACCATCTATAATTCAATTGCCATCTATTTCAAAGAATAAAACCAAACATTTAAGTCTTATTTCGTCTAATTAGGAAATTATTTGAATGACGAGGTCAAAGAAGGTGTAACACCTTCTTTGACCTCGTCATTCTAATAATTTCCCTAATTAGACGAAATAAGACTTAAATGTTTTGTTTTATTCTTTGATATAGATGGCAATTGAATTATAGGTGGCAAATATGAATTATAGATGACAATATCAAACATACACCTTCTTTGACCTCGTCATTCAAATAATTTCCCTAATTAGACGAAATAAGACTTAAATGTTTTGTTTTATTCTTCGGAATAGATGGCAATTGAATTATAGGTGGCAAATATGAATTATAGATGGCAAATAGATTGCAATATCAAACATACACCTTCTTTGACCTCGTCATTCAAATAATGTCCCTAATTAGACGAAATAAGACTTAAATGTTTTGTTTTATTCTTTGAAATAGATGGCAATTCAATTATAGATGGAAAATATGAATTATAGATGGCAATATCAAACATACACCTTCTTTGACCTAGTCATTCAAATAATTCCCCTAATTAGACGAAATGAGACTTGAATGTGTTGTTTTATTCTTTGAAATAGTTGGCAATTGAATTACAAGTTGCTTTAAAGGCCAGATGAGGAAATTTTACCCCATTCTTTTATAAGAAGGATTTGGTAATTGTTTAACGAAGGTTACCAGATTTCCAGGTAACCTTAAAATGCTAAAACCATGCCAACGCATAAACATAAACGTATCTTTGAACATTCTAGTTTTGTATAAATGGATTTTTATGCAAGACATGTCGTTTAAACGATCATGATTTAAGAATAAACTTATCGTGGCCTTTAGGTATTCAGATTTTCTTTTCTTTTCTCTATGTTCTATTATTTTTCTCGCTGTGGTTGATTCAAGGATTATATTAACAATGATTATTATCAACAATGCTTGTTTTTTTTTTTTTTTTTTTTTTTTTTTTTTTAATATTCAGTGTTCATGCAGGCATCAAAATTGTAGGTCTTTTTGTAGAAGTAGGTAGAGAGAGATAGGTTTATTTGAACAAACAATTGAAACTCAATGGCTAAATTTATGTTGCACTTCAAAACATGGTACTTATGCACTATTATAGAATAATGTAAAGAGATCTGGTAGTGATTTGTTCAAGGATGTACTGGAGAATACTTTAGCTTTCATGGGAGGATCTTTCCATGGCGGAAGTTTTCATGGGGGGAAGGGACATTGCTATGAAGGGGGCGCCTGATTTCCTAGCAATATTTAAAAAAACTATCAGAAATCAAATTAAAAAAACAAGCTTTTCAACTGAAAGTAAGGAGCAGCATCAACAGGGGTGCTATGCAAGAATTTGGTGTTCTCTGAAACCTCCACCACTATTATAAAGCACTAGCACTATTATAGAATAATGTAAAGAGATCTGGTAGTGATTTATTTGAGGATGTACTGGAGAATGCTTTAGCTTTTGTCTCGTAAAGCTGCTCGTTTAGGCTTAGTCGGTTAAAATGTCACTATGAACATGTTAGACGCTTGCATTTTGCCAAGCCCTAGGATAAGGTATCGCAACCACAGTTCTAGACTTTGGAGCTGGAGCGTTTGGAATTTGAGTTGAGAGTTTGAGTGTTTGGAGTCTGAGCATAAATTAGGTCATTCTTCAAATTGATGGTCACCAGACAGGATACGTGTATCCGAGCATTGCGTGTACATAGCAGAGACCATGGGTTTTGCACTTGAACCGTAAATTTTTGGAAAAGTTTTCTGGGATGGTCACACTATTAATATGGGTATTAAAACAGAATCATGTGAGAAAATGAAACCCTAGTATTTTCACCTCATTCACAACAAAGAAAGGGCCACCTGGGGAAGGGGCAGTGAAGTCTCTGTTTAGCAAGTGGATAAGACTTACTTTTTACTATAGAGTTGATCGAGTTGAGAATCGGAACACCTTGAACCAGGGGCGGATCCATGATTTTTTTTTAGGGGGGAGGGCGCGATATAAGTTGATCCGAAAAAAAAATTAGGGGGGGGGGGCGCAAAATATATTGATCCGATAAACTTGCGTTAGGAGCAAGTTTAGTTAATGCAAAATGTAGTTAATTAAGTAAATTACACTACTTTAGACTACGCTAGGGGGGAGGGATCACGTGGCCCCCGTACACCCCCCCCCCTTGGATCCGTCACTGCCTTGAACTTATAAATTTAAGAATGTCTTCTTTTTTGGGGAGGGGGAGATGGACTCATGGAGACTATCTTCTGAAGACAGTCGAGTAAAAGCGATAAATTATCGATGAATTAATAGTTATAACTCTACTCAGGATCACAGTCGTCTTCTTGTAAAGCAAATTCTTTTTGTTGTCCTTCGAACATAAAATCGACAACAATGATTCTGTCGCAAGACAAAAGATTCTGTTACTCTTGCTTGGCATGGCGTTAAGGAGATTTTATCAAGCTGTCAAACGACTTGGGTGTGCTCACTTTGGGATTTGTATGTATCTAGGTTTTTTTCCAACATCTCGGCAAACTTTTGGATGCAAAGCCTTGACTAGTAGGAACCGAGAGTGGAAGGGCTATAAATGAAGTAAATTCACGTAAGAGCTTTAAAGGGATTTCAGCTGGGAAATGAGAACTTTTCGTCTTCGATTTCCTGATTTTTCACCTCAAGTTTACCGAGGGCTTCTGTGTCTTTGCTGGGGCAATCGTCAAGAAATGAGGCTTTCATGTTTTAGAGAATATAGCATGATGTTTGAGACTCTGGCGTTGTAGATTCGAGCTTTGGTTTGGCGACTAATTTGTGGTTTGAGGAAAACTGCCCTCAGGAGTCGTCCAAGTACAGATTTCAACTTGGTTGATCTAGCAGAGATCTTGACGTCAAGTAGGCCATTTGAGAATATAATTGACCCAAGAAATTTCAACTGCCTTATCAAGTCGACAGCTTGGCCGTTAAGTTCAACAGTTAATGATGGCACCGAAGAGGTCTTATCTATGGGCATTATCTTTGCTTTCATCCACTTATTTTGCAGCCCTACTCTAAAGGCTGTGGAGGAAAGCGTCTCGAGTGCAGACTTAAGCAGGTCAAGACTGTCGCTAAGGACAGCTACATCGTCCATGAAGTCAATATCAGAGATGATTCTCCCGGCATACCTGATGCCAAAAGGGTCGACACGGTGTGTCTCGTTCAGAATTTGGAAGATGACACTAACTTGCCGACAACTATAGGACGGTAATCGCCTTTAAGAATCGTTCTATGAACAACCTTTAAAAAGAATAGTAGCACGAGCACGCTTTAAAGTACTTGCGAAGAGACTATTTTCAAGGAATATTGAAATATTGAAGTTTCACTATCCTGCTCGAAAAAATACAATATTAGATACTTTGTAGATATGCAGTACGAACCCCGCTCTGTGGTTCTCAAACATGTTGAATTGGATGGCATAAGTTTTGTCAAGACCATTCCTATTTTACGGTGCACTTTTCCCTTTTTTCAAAATTGTGTAAATATGCTTATGCTAATGACTTTTAGTGGTTAAATTTAAATTATTGGATTTAACGAATATGAAATCTGCATTAAAAGCAAATTTTTTTGATGTTTATATTGTGGTCAAAATTCTGTTATTTAAAGTTCTATTTTATTGACTCTGTTTGCTTGGAAATGTAAAGTTTGTGTTTCCAATTTTATTCGCAGAAAAAATTCGTTCATTTGTTTTAAAGAACATATTCCGGTTTCGAAGAATCTTTTTCTTAAAATTTTGTGGTTTTACGTTTAGTTGGTACCAGCTAAATTCATACCGGCTGTAAATTGTATTTCAAATAAGAGCCTCAAAATACGATCTTTTTCTTTCAAAATACAATTCCAATTTTTTGTAACTCGTCTTACACTCCATATGCTTACCAACATACATGAGGGGAGGGAGGCTGAAGAGGAAGGACGAGATTGGTCGAGAGAATTTCTTTTTCATTAAAATTGTGGTTTCGAATTGTGTTTGTGCTTTTGACTCCCTCCCCATCTCAAGAAAAATCCTAGAATCCCTCTCCCTGCTTTCGCAACTCAAGACTGTGTGCATTTAGGGCAGCGTATATTTTTAGTATTTTCTACTTAGGAAATGGTGGTAAAATTTTGTTCAGAAAAAGATTGATTTATTTTTAGCGAATGGATCCTACTGTTCAAATAAAGTACCATATACAAGTCTGTTTGCTCTGAAGTATAAAAATCGGTCGAAAATGAAAGTTTCGTAGGTAAACTCAGCACGAGGAATCGAATGGTGCAAGTCAGAATTGTCCTACCTCGTACCATTACGAAGATAAAAATAGACATACGCCACTAAGTAGCAAATGTCTCTTTGTTGAGATTAAATAAAAAAAACAAGTTTTTTAAACTGAAAGTAAGGAGCGACATTAAAACTTAAAACGAACAGACGTTGAGGAGGGGACAGCCCCTTTCATGTACGGAATAATTTCTGTTCCGTATGTTATTAAACATACGGAATGTGTAATGTCGCTCCTTACTTTCAGTTTAAAAAACTTGTTTTTTTTTTAATTTCTGATCGTTTTTTAGTTAATGCAACTTTTATTTTGGCTCACCGTCATTGAATAATTAAACAAAATTTGCATAAAAATTTTACTTTTCTTTTGCTAAATGGATGTCTCTAAATTTGGTTATGACGTAATTTACAAATTAACTTACGTAACGAACTTCTATATTCGTATATTTTTCTTCTGGCAAAAAATACAAAGTTGCCGATTTTTGCAGATACGAGCTTGAAACCTATGTAATAGGGTTTTCTGATACGCTGAATCTGACGGTGTGATTTTCATTAAAATTCTTTCACTTTTAGGGGATGTTTCCCCCCTCTTTAAAAAATCAGGTAAATTTTCTCAGGCTCGTAGCCTTTGATGAGTAATACTAAACTTAATAAAATTTACATATTTAGAATCAGCATTATAAGCCCATTCTTTTGATACATTTATTGACATCAAAATTCCGTTTTTAAAAGTTTCGATTACTATTGAGCCGTATCGCTTGTTTTTTTTTACGTATATGTTATTACGTATATGAGGGGGCTCTCCCCTTAGTCAACACTATGCTCTTTATGTTAAAAGTTAAAAAAAAAATTTATTCACAAACCCCTGAATCACAAAGGCCGTTTAATTAGAATATATCTCTTTTGAAAGCACTAAAAAAAACTGTAGCGTAAAGAGCGAGGTATTGACTTGGGGGAGAACCCCCTCATATACGTAATAATTTCTGTTCGTTTTAAGTTCTAATGTCGCTTCTTACTTTCAGTTGAAAAAACTTCTTTTTTTTAATTTAACTTCTGATCGTTTTTTAGATAATGCTTGGAAATCCGGCGCCCCCTTCATAGAAATGTCCCTTGCCCCAAAGAAGCATCCTCCACAGAAAGATTCTCCCGAGTAACCCCCTCCTCCAGCCCCCCCCCCACCATAAAAAAATCCGTACTGAAAATGTCTGTGTACTTACCAATACAATAGGTAAGCAATGGGCAAAGTTCATAACTTGCAGCCCTTCCCCTGCAAACTCTGGGGGATTAAGTCATCCTAAAAGACACATTTATTAAATTTTCGACTTTGAGAAAAAAATGAGCGTGGGAGGGGGCCTAGTTGCCCTCCATTTTTTTTTGTCACTTAAAAAGGGCACTAGAACTTTTGGTTCCAATGAGCCCTCCTACGATATTCTAGGACCACTGGGTCAATACGATTACCCCTGGGGAAAAAAAAAAAAAAAAACAACAAATAAACACGCATCCGTGATCTTTCTTCTGGCAAAAATGGAAAATTCCACATTTTTGTAGATGGGAGCTTGAAACCTCTACAGTAGGGTTCTCTTGTACGCTGAATATGATGGTGTGTTTTTCATTAAGGTTATATAATTTTTAGGGGGTCTTTCCCCCTTTTTTCTAAAATCAGCCAAATTTTCTCAGGCACGCAACTTTTGATGGATACAATTAAACTTGATGAAACGTATGTATTTGAAATCAGAATTAAAATCTGATTCTTTTGATGTATCTATTGTTATCAAAATTCCGGTTTTTAGAGTTTCGGTTACCATTGAGCTGGTTCGCTCCTTACTTACAGTTCGTTACCACGAACTGTTTGATGTCTTTTTGCAATTCAGAATGACAGAAGAAAATTATCTACGGAGCTATAACATCGGGACCTGGCATTTGTCTCCTTTTTTGTCAGGAAAAAAGGAGATGCCATAAAATACAATAATTTATATTCAGTCGGAATACATGAAATTGATTTATACCACTGAAAAGGGTATAAAAAGTTGGTTTAGAAAATGTTTCCTTTATTTCCATTAGCCTCATCTTTCCGAGTGACCACTGACGACAGACTTTTTTTCATTGTTTGCTCTCCTAACAAGTTACAAAAAAGGCGTCTGTCGCACTTTTAATTATCACAGCCGGACCAGCAAGGACAATGTATGTTTTGATGGTGTTTCCCTCTCAACATTTCCTTAAAGTTCCATAATAAGACTCTAGGCTTTTTTGAATATCCAGGATCAAACATGTCCACTTTTCTTGATAAAAGACTTTGTATGTTAACAATAGGCAACCTGCATAACTTAAAGCCCTTGCACATGGGAGGGTCTCAAACCCGGGTGCATAGGGGATTGACCTTTGGACTATTTTGAACGGGCTTCTTGCATAATTTACAACCCTTGCCCCAGGGGCTTTGACGGGTGTGTTAAGGGGCATGTTGAAAAAAAACCTAAGGTACTAAGTGTATGCTCCTACTAATGGTACTGCTACTACTACAACTGTTGCTACTTCTGAAGCTAAAGGTATTAAGGTGAAACTTTCAAGGAATATTTTGGTTGATGTTGAACTAAATCAAAACGAAATATGAGCATTTAGACTATCAAAGGTGTAACAGCAGTAAATTATCTCGAAAATTCTTAGGGAACGTTAGGGGGGAGGGGGTGTCAAGTAAACCGAAAAATCTATTTTTATGCAGCTTTTCAAAAGTGAATATAAACAATATCATAGGCAGTGCAGTGCTATCGTAGAAACTTTTAAGGAGCTCTTTCGATTGAAAATTAAAAGCTCTAGTGCCCTTCTCAAGAGTCAAAAGCGATTGAAGGGCGAGTAGCCACCCTCCCAAGCTCATTAATTCTCCAAACACATCCCATCAAAATCTTGAGATTTGTTCAGCATAGTTGAAAGGTCCAGTAACAGTGTTTCCGGGGTTATTGGGGATGTCAACCCCCCACAGCCCTTGGAGCAAGGGCTGTAAGTTATGTAATTTGGTCATTGTTTATGCATAGTATTTGTTATTGGGAAAGAGGGCGTGTTTGAACTTTGGTGATAAGAAAACAAGTGCATTGAAGTGTAGCTTTCAGAGGATATTTAGGGGAGTGTTGAACTAAATCAATACAGATTACGGGCATAAGTAGTAAGGCCATAGGCACTTGAAAATATACACGCGAATATACGCCTGAGGCATAGATATGTGTGTAGATTTCGAACGAATTGGGTTACCAGGGTTATTTTCATAGAGGTATCATTTCTATAGAAGGTAGAGTAATTTGAAATATCATATGGAATTTGCTTGAAGGTATATACTTTGCGTACGTGCCCGTACCAAACAGGTTGGTTATAGTCTGTTCTGGTTCAAGTTTTCTCTGGCACAATTAACTGAATTTCTATTTCATGATAAACAAGTTTTTTTTTAGGTTACATCTGTGTTGGAAAAACCGGTGTGTCTTTTTTAGAAGCTAATTATTTTTGTATATATTCAAGTTTCAAATTAGATACCTCAACATTTTTGAATAGCTTATTGAACGTAACACAATTGACATTTTTTTGTAGCCATTTACATAGAAAATTGATAATTCAAAGCAATTTCTGGTGAGTAAAAATTTTCTCATTATTATAATAAAAAAAGAAATTATCTTATCATTAAGTTAAAGAAGAAATTCTTTCCTTACACTAGAACTAAGGGTAATTATATAATTATAAGCCTATTTTTTTTAGGTGCTGAAACCTCTAAATAATTCTCCTATAGGTTGAAGCTTACGGCAGTTTTTTTTTTTTTTTTTTTTTTTTTTTTGGGGGTGTTTTTTTAAAATAATTCCAGGCCAGTATGCATTTACGGTGTTATTTTTATAATTAACATTTAACATTTTTTTGTATTTTTTTGAAAAAAAAGTGCTTAGAACTATTGAAAAAAAAAAAAAATTTTTTGCACTACTTAAAATGCCTAAAATAAACTTAATTATTTTCCCAAACCCAAAATGCATTTTTTTTTAAAGGAAGTGGACACATGCAATACCCCCCCTTCTGAAAAGAGGGCAAGATATAGCGAAGGTATATTAATGCAAGCTA